>NW_027441649.1:0-52742 GCF_964195595.1 Calonectris borealis
GTTGATGCCGCTTGCTGCTCAGGTAATGGCACGTTTGGGGCCGGGGGAGCGGGGAGAAACACTGGCGAGTTCAAGGACGCTGCAGCTACTCCACATCAAACCCAGGGAAAAGGCAAATTTGCTGCCGGTGCAGAAACGCTGATGAACAGTTGCCGTTAACAGAGCGTGCCTCGTTCCCGAATCGGTCCCTGGGTAGTTACGAATGTTTTCCTTTCAGGTAAAAGAATGAACTATCATCTACGATAAATTAAGAGCTGCCTGTCACCTTCTTTAGGGTCAAGTGTTTCTTCTCTGTTCGTTCATACTGATTTTATGGGCAGGTTGGAAATAGCCTTTTATTTTTACATGCGTAACTCAATTTTTAGTAATATGTGGTGACAGTATAGTTAATTTTTGAGCACCTAGGTACCACTAGAAATGTAATGAATGAAACACGATGGAAACTGATATTTAAACTTTGATTTTTTACTTGATTTTTTTTTTTCATTAGAGTGTTGATGGCATGTTGTCCTGTGGCTCAATCCACATTCTGTTCGGTGGAGCCTTCAATCTAGGACTTTTAAGGAAAAAAGTTTGCCCTTCCAAAAAAGGGCTAGTCATTCATAGGATCGAGGTATAGACTTGGAGAGTCGCTTAAGTACGTGATCAGAATTAAAGCCAAATGTCGCTTAATGTTGCTGCTGTCGGTCTTCACTTTCATTAATTTCCCCGCTGCTCCGTCATGGTTGGGAGCTCTGAATCTGAATTTTTTTCACTCCCTAACGCATTTTTCTCCCCAAGGAGAGGCTATGTTTAAAAGTCAATTAGTTTCCTCACAAATGCATCGGTCAATAAAATTGAGTTACGATTCTTAAAACCACAAAAATGACACCAGTCTTACAGATCTGGACTATTTCTGAACACGTGTTCATCACGTGCAGATGTCATCGGGATACAGATCATCTGCACTTCATGCTCTGACAAGACAATCTGCCGAGACAGGGACGAGCTCCAAAAGAAAAAAAAGGTACAACGTCAAGGTTTTGTTTTGTTGTTGGTTTTTGTGGGTTTTTTGTGTTTGTGTGGTTGTTTTGTTTTTTTTTTTTTTTTTTAAGAGTGCGACGTTGACTGGTGGCAGCCTGCAGAGCTCTCTTGCTGCCTGACTCTCCTTTTCTTCTCTGTCACTCCTCTTTCATGGCTGTAATTTTCACTCGGGTGGTTTTAGAAGAGCAATTTAGTTACTTGCCTGTGTAAATGTGCTGGTAATACCTGGAAGGTAAATGCTTGAACCGGTAGCGAATAACTTGGCTACAAGTAGAATTTCTGAAGGAAGAACAACAACAACAACAGGAAGCAAGTAGCGAGTTACCCCAAATTTGTGTGTGTCAAACACATCGAAGTTTTATTGCCAAACATTGTTTGGCAATGTGTTCCAAATGGCTCGTTTTGGTAAACATAAATTTTCAGGAAGTTCGGGGTTGTGTGTGGAAAAACGTGCCCCTCTGTCTAGGTGTCCTGCTACGTAAATAGCATCAGTCAGTAGCACATCCAGTGGCAGGGCTGTTGTTCCCTGCTCTCGATATTGCCGTAGTAGTGTTGTGGTATTTCGACCTAAGAGGCGGGTTTAGGAATGGAAGGAGAATGCCTGTGTTCTGTAAGGGCTACGAATGCCGACCCTTTTCCCTGCCTGCTGCTTTCCTGTGCGTGAGATGAAACTGTATTGTTTTTCTCCCTTGTTCCCGGTCGAAATATTTCTGAAGCTGTCGCTGCTGAGGGTTTGCAATTTGCGTTACTGCGTTTTTGTAGAGTTCTAGTTACGGATCATTGCTACCGTGGCAAAGTGTCAAGATACGGTTTTCAGTTTAAAGCTTCAGAAGCTGCGTTCGCTGAAATCGGCGTAGGTGAAACTGATCGTTGTGGTTTAACCTGGCAGGCAGCTAAACACCACGCAGCTGCTCGCTCACTCCCCCTGCCCCCAAAGTGGGGTGGGGGAGAGAATCGGGGAAAAAAAAGTGAAGTTCGTGGGGTGAGGTAAAGACAGTTTAATAGGACAGAAAAGGAAGGGGAAACAATCATAATGATAAAAGAATATAAAAATAAGCGATGCACAATGCGATTGCTCACCGCCCGCCGACTGATGCCCAGCCGGTCCCCGAGCGGCGGTCGCCGCCCCCCGGCCAACTCCCCCAGCTTATATACTGAGCGCGACGTCATATGGTATGGAATATCCCTTTGGCCGGTTTGGGTCAGCTGTCCTGGCTAAGGTCCCTCCCAGCTTCTCGCTGGCAGGGCATGAGAAGCTGAAAAGTCCTTGACTAGCGTAAGCGCTACTTAGCAACAACTAAAACATCAGCCTGTTATCCACGTTTTTCTCGTACTAAATCTAAACCACAGCGCTATACCAGATACCAGGAAGAAAATTAACTCTATCCCAGCCGAAACCAGGACACCGGTCTTGCGCATGATCCCGCTGTGCTCGCAGGGGTGCTCAGTGGCTCCTCATCAAAACAGCGAGGTGTGTGTGGACGTCCGTAGGGTTGCGCTCGGGGTCTGAGAGCGTTGTGTATTTTTGCTATTGGAAGACGGAAGAGAGCGTGTGCCTGTTAAATCTAGTGACGGTCGAAGGTTGGGAGGGACCCTGAGCAGGTTTGGTGGCACAACTGCAGTTTTCAAAGATCTTGACCGTTTGGAGAAACGGCCTGGAAAAAAGGATTCCTCTTTTGCAGCGAGTTCACAAGGACAGATGGGTTGCTGTACTCTTTAACAAAAACACTCAACTTGGGACATATAGGGTGAGGAAATCGCGGCTATACTTAGGCTTGAGAAAATGTACGTAGGTATCTGTGTCTGTCACCTGCGCGTCTCTAGGAAAGTGAGTTCTAGCGAAAGTAAAGCTGCCAATGAGCCAAAAAAAAGGCACGGTCGTCTAAAACATGCAGAAGCTCTGGTGGCCTGTCTCAACAACCGTACCAAAGATGATGCAAAATACTTTTTCCTCCACTCAGTGTTGTAGTCTTCACAGGAAAGGAAGCTTTGTGCTAAACGTTGGGTTTTTTTTTCCTTTCCTCTCAGCAGAATGTCAACTGCCGTGAAAGTACGAGACAGATGGAAAGGATCCATAGTGGTCTGCAAGTACCGAGGTAGGTGTGTGATACGTGTCTGCATTTTTCCTAAGGTGCTTGTAGTATGGACTTTACAGTAAACATTAAGAATGTGGCAGCTCTCCTTCTATATTTTTTTTTATGTGAAATATTTTAACACAAATACTAAAAATAAATAAGGTCTGTTCTGGAGCATGGTACGCCTATGCAAAGCTTGCTTCCCTCCGTCTATTTTCTCTTCCTGAAAGCACAGTCTTCTGTTTCTGTGTGCTTACTATTAAAGGGTGCTGTGAAAGTAATGTTGGACTAGAAGAGGAAAGGAACTGTTTGTGAGAGTTCGGATGTTCAGGAGAAACGGACTTTGTTTTCACGACAAAAGCTTTATGCTTTTTCGGTCAGTCGGTGTTTAAAATACCTTACAGTAGCACTCGAAAACCTTACTGAGATACTAGCATCTGTGCTAAAAGCAATCAAGGTCAAAGAAGAGACGTGGACAAAACGGGACAAATCGGCGTCGCTTTGGTGTGTTTTCCAGGCTTTCCCAAGAAGCGTTAGCAGCCTCGTAACTAGCGACAGCGAGTCCTGTTGTGTTTTTGGTGAGTTACTGCTTCTGTAATGTCCTTTTTCCTTAACCTGCAGTGTGTAATTGACTTCAGTTGGAAAGAGATTTTCCAGAATGGAAATCTTTCTCATTCAAAGGAGTTGCCTTTTATGAGCGTCCCATCAGAATGCATGTTCAGAGATGATGTACTTGGCAGAAGTCATCCGCAACGAGACTTTTCACTCTCTCTGGAAAAAAAACAAAGTAGTAAGTCGATTTCCTTCCAGAGACCTAAGCGCAGCACGTCTTCCAACAGTCGATGTATCGCTGATCTTTGGTTCTCAGGTGTAACAGTCGAGATATCATAAAAACGTGTTCCTCCGCATGCTTGGGTACAGCCAAAAGCATTAGCAAATCCGCCAATCCCTTTTGGTAGCCTTATGTATTGCAGCACTGGAGATTTGATATTCCCCACCGCCTGCCTCCCCTCCCCCCCCCCCCCCCCCCAAAAAAAAAGTAAAACCATATGGGAGATCTCTTATCTCACTGATTTTTCTATCATAAATGGATTTTAAAAAAGAAAGTTAAAATTGTATAATTTACAAACTGACTTGCATTGCTTAAACCGCAACTGCCAAATAGCTGTAGCATATAACTTATTAGGTGTACTTAAGCAGTTAGGTAGTTGTTCTAAATCTTTAAAAAGAAAGGCAACCGAACGTTACGGGTTTTTTTCCCCAGTCTTTTGACAGAGTGCTCTGAAGTACTTTATTTCTGTCTCGCTTTCAACGGCGCGTTTCCCCGGCAGTTCGGTAGCATCGGTCTCGGCGCAGCTGGCCAGGCGTCCCTCCTAGTCATGTAACACACGCAAAACCCCTGGTCAAATGATGGCTGTGTGTTTTGGAGGTAGATAATTTAACAGTATGAATTCACAGCTATGCAATTTAAATTAATGCAAAAGGAAAATCAAGTATTTTTATGGTATAAGTATTCTTCTTGTATGTGTATAAACGTACACACACCTTTTTAGCATAAAATGAATTGCTGAGATTTGTTCTTTCTTTTTCATTTTACTCTTCCAAGTTTTACACTTCACTTTCAGCTTTATCGACCAAGCAAGCAAGATGCGCAGCAGCAGCAGCGCAAGGGCTGGAGCTGTGGCGGTGGATCCGTGAGCGTAGATGCTGATTACGGCGCGCCCTTGTCCTGCAGCCTCAGGGGGTTATCTCCCTGCAGCGGTGCTGTAAGGAAGGGACGAGACGTTTTCCAACACCAGCAAGAGCGTTTACTTCTCTGCGAAGAACGTGTTCAAAATCGTGTCAGTTAGTCTTAATGCTGATTTTAAGCGTTCGAATCGCGCTAGCTTTTAAAGGACGTGTTGTATTTCGAGCTGACCCATTTGCCTAGCATCCTCCTTTAGCTCAACTACTACCCTATCCCTTATCCTGACTGAATTCCTCTGCTGCCTTCGGTGCTATTTTTTTAATAGGCTGAAATATCCGTTGAGATTTTTGTTTTTCAGATGCCTCGCTGTGAGCGTCCCGTGGTGCTCAGGAGAGACCCCCCAGCCCAGGTTTGCCTGCCGGTCGTTAGGCGTGCTGACGGTAAGGGGCCAGCTGCCAGCCTGCGGGACGGGGGCTGGGGGGGGGCTGCAAGCGTTTGGGGGGGCTGCCCCTCCTTTATCTTTCCAGCAGAGCCCCCCTTTTTGGCGGGGGTGCGTGTGTGCATACGTAAACGGCATTATTAAAGTAACGAGCTGCCGGTTGGGGCCGTTTCCCTCATTTTGTGCCTTTTTGGGGGCTGAAAAAAAGGGGGGGTTGGGGGACCTGGGGGGGGCGATGATGTCATTTGGGGCACCCCAACATCACCGGGGGGGGTGATAATGCTGTGGAGGAGCAGGTGAGTGGGGAATGGGGGGTCATGGGGGGGGGGGGGGGGGGGGTGTCGTTCCCCCCCAAAAAAAGGGGGTCACAGCCCAAAAATGCCTGAAAATTCACGGGGGGTTTCAAAAATTTTTAAAAACTGTAAATATATGTGTGAGGCCTTGAAACAGAGAAAAATCTCTCATTGTTATATATATTGAAAAATAATATTCATTTATATGTACAAAAGGATTTCAAAATAAGAACCTATATCTGCCATATTATATAAAGGATTTTAGAGTATAAAAAAATTTGAAAGACATATATAGGGTTTTAAAATACAAAAATAACTCGCGTACATATAAATTAAAAAATAAAGGGCTTTAAAATGCAAAAAGGATGATATATTTTATATATGAAGGAATTTAAAGTAGAAAAAAGTCTGAATAGATATAGCTATCTACACTTACATGTTACATAGAGAGTCTAAATAGATACTATATGTAATCTAAGAGATAATATATAAGTGTAAATAGATACCTAAGTCTAAAATCTAAGTCTATAAAGATATAGGTGTAAATATACGTAAGTGTAAATAGAGAAGTCTATAAAGACATTTAAGTGTCAAAATATGTAAGTCAACAGATATATAGTCTGAACAGGTATTACATATAATAAGTGGGAAATAGGGAGGATAAGTGGGAAATAGGGAGGATAAGTGGGAAATAGGGGGGTATAAGTGAAACATAAATATATGCTCTAAATATATATATATGTATGTGTAAATACATTAAGTGTAAATGTCTATGATAGATAAGGTTTTTAAAATGCAAAGAAACCCTGTTTATAGAAAGGATTTAAAAACTCTTCACCCCCCCACCCCCCCCGAAATACCTCTCTATTGAAGATATAAAAGCGCTTTCAAAAGCTGCGTCTTCCCTGTTCTCCTTTTCCGCCGTTTCCCATCCTGATTTGGGGCCAGTTCCCCCAACAGGGACTTTCCCCTGCAGGGCCGCGCACACAGAGCGGGACCTGCCGCGATGGCATAAAAATACCACAAAACCCCTGATTCAGGGCCTGCAAGGGGTGAAAAAAGAACCCCGCAATTTTGGGGGAAAAATACCCAACTTGGAGCTCCCGGGAAAGCCAAATCCACCTGGATTTGTACAGCTGGAAAGCAGAAAAACGCCCATTTTCATGCACAAAACCAAAAGCAAAAATCGCCAATTTTTGTTGTGAAAAAGCGTTGAAAAACCTCCAAATTGAATATTTTGGAAAAGGAAAAAGCCCCAATTTTTATATTATAGAAAAGCAAAAAACCCCCCCAATTTGGGGAAAATTTGGGGTGAAACACCAGCCATTTGAGGGGCATCGCTCGTGGTTATCCAGTGCGGGTTATCCAGTGAGGGTCAGTTATCGGGAACGGATTATCTGTTGCGGATTATCCCAGGTGAGTTATCTGCTGTGGATGGTCCCGGGCAGACCCCCTGGCGTAGGTCACCCCCACGCATGTCCCCCCACCCATGTCTCTACCCACACACGCCCCTCCCAGTGTCCGCCCCGCCTTTCCCATGCGAGGTTTTTCCCCCGTGCGTGCAAGGTTTTCCCCGTGACGCGCCCCCCGTATCCCCTGCCCTCCTGCCTCGTGCCCGCACTGCCCTCCTCTCTCGTCTCCCTCCTCCCACCCCCCCGTGTTCCGCACTGCCTCCCCGTAACCCCTCTGCCCCGGACCCCTGGGGTGCTGCCTGCCCCGCCAACCTGCCCGTTGCCCCCCGCCCAAACTCTGACACCCCCCTCCCGCTCCCCCGCACCCCGCTCCCACCCCACTCTCCCTCCTCCTGCGTTTTGGGTTTGTGCTGAAAACAGCATTGATGACGCAGGGGTGTGTTAGTTCCTGCTGAGCAGCGCTTGCACGGCGCCCGGGGCTGTTCTGCTCCTCGCCCTGCCCTGCCAGCGAGCAGGCTGGGGGTGCGTGAGGGTTTGGGAGGGCGCACTGCTGGGAGAGCTGACCCCGACGGACCCAAGGGATATTCCAGACTGTATGATCTCATGAAATAAAACTAGGGGGGAGGTTGGCAGGGGGGCCGCTGCTGGGCTGCGACTGGCTGGGCATCGGTCGGTTGGTGGCGAGCAATTGTTTTCATTTGTACCGCTTGTCTTTCCTGGGTTTTTCTCTCGGTTCTGTTCCCCCCCCCCCCCCCCCCGCTTTCCTTTTCCAAACAAGTGGAGTTTTTTCACTTTTGCCCTTCCAATTCTCTACCCCATCCCACTGAGGGGGGAGCGAGTGAGCGGTTGCGTGGTGCTTAGTTGCCGGCTGGGATTAAACCATGACACAAGGTGAGTTGCAAGCCCTGCCTGGCTAAATACTTTAGGCTCTCCGTGTTATTCCTACCGTCTTGATAGGCCATCCTTGTTCTTTCCCGCTGCTTTCAAGTGCCTTGTGCTCCATAAGCAGTCTGGGAAGTATGGTTGTTGCAGAAACTGCTACACGCTGTGACTCCTTCTCAGGTTGTTAGCTTTGCCCTTTGTATGGGCTACCGAGGTCGTCGGCTCTGCACGGGACACAGGCAGCCCGCAGAGCTTGACGCCAAGCCATTCCTTTCCCCTCGGCGCAGCAGCGGTTCTGCCGCTGCTACAGGCAGCCACTCGCTCGAGGGCGAGGGGCTGGGATGACGACAGGCTGCTGCACGCTTCAGTCGAACTGAGACGCCGTTCTCTGGGGAGCCGCTGCAAGGAGAGCTCAGGTACGTTCTGTACTGCCGATGGCCCTTCACAAGGGAAGCGTGCTTTGGTTTTAGCAGAAAAAGGTGTCAGTCACAGGCAGCCACCTATCGCTGTGCACAGCTCAGCTATTTGGCAGGTGTCCGTCTTGTTCAAGTAGAGGCGTATTCCTCACCTTGCAGTCTCGATGGCAAAACCATCGGGGTTCAAGTTACAAAAGCCTTTTGACATCGGAGCGAGATGGCAGCTGGGTTTCTACCAGCACCGTACTTAGCTGTGTGGCTAGCTGAAAATGGCTCGCAGGCCAGGAGATATGCAGAGGGGTCTAAAATAAAGAAACCAAGTGTTGAAGTGATTGTTTCAAGGAGGCAAATTAGGCAGTTAAAGGAACCGAGCTGCTCCCCTGTCACGTTGGCAGAACAGCCCCTCCAGCCCACTAAGTGCTGCGTGTTGCAGGCAGCAAAGTGCAACTGTGATGCTTGCTGGCAGGAGCGGCAAGGAGTGCAGAGCTACGCGCCCTGTACAGAGCAAGGATGGAACCTGCCGGGCTCTACGGTCATCTGCTGAGGACGCCTAATACACGGGCAGGCCTCTTGGCTTTCCCTGCTTCATTTCTAATTCCTTTGCACGCTGGAGGGCAGGGTGGTAGGTGACGTCGTGCAGTGTCTCTCCTCCAAGTGACAAGCCCTGTGTGGCAAGCCTTGTGCGTGTGCAGGATGAGGAGAGCGGAGTGCTGATAGCACAGAGGTTGAGGAAAGGTGCAAACACCACAACAAAGCCCCAGGACCACCAGCGTATCGCTCGTTTGCAGGTCAGCCACTGGCACCGGGTCTGCTCAGAAGCGCGGTTTCCTGATGGACATAGCTGCCCCTCCCCTGCTTTCAGGGTGCCACCCGTGTGGCCTTATTTTTTTAAAATCTCTCTCCAGCATCTGTTGAGTCGCTGCTGTCACTCCCACAACCCGATGCCACCTGCAGTCCGAGACAGCGATCCCTGGGGCTTCCTCCGGGTTAGAAAGAAACCTGTTCCACAGGTTCCCCGTGCTGCTTCTCCTCCGCGGGTAATGGGCTGGGGGGCACGGACGGAAACAACCACGGGCCTTGTAAAGCGGCCAAAGGGAAAGGACTGAAATGCTGGGGCCACCGGGTGCTTTTTGTGGTACAGAGGCGATGGAGACTAGTGCCCGGGCCGCGAGTGGGAAAAGGGCAGAGAAATCTAAGCCCAGTACCCCCAGTAAGCAGTCACCGTCTTTCGGTGGTCCAAACTGGGCGGAGAGATCGGGAAGGGGTCGGTGAGGCGACGGTGGCACCCGGCGGCCGGAATTGGGTACTGCAGCTCTTGAGCCGCGCACGCGCAGTGCCGCGCGTTGCCGCGCTCGCTGCTGCCACGGAGCGACCAAACTCGGGTACTGCAGCTCTCGGGAGCCGCGCATGCGCGGGGGCGCGCTTTTCTTTGCTCGCTGCTGCCACCGAGCGACCGAAGTACGGCACTGCGCCTCGGGAGCCGCGCATGCGCAGAGGCGCGCTTTTCTCTGCTCGCTGCTGCCACCGAGCGACCAAAATCGGGTACTGCGGCTCTCGGGCCGCGCATGCGCGGCGGCGCGCTTTTCTTTGCTCGCTGCTGCCACCGAGCGACCAAAATCGGGTACTGCGGCTCTCGGGCCGCGCATGCGCGGTGGCGCGCTTTTCTTTGCTCGCTGCTGCCACCGAGCGACCAAAACCGGGTACTGCGGGTCTCGGGCCGCGCATGCGCGGCGGCGCGCTTTTCTTTGCTCGCTGCTGCCACCGAGCGACCAAAACCGGGTACTGCGGCTCTCGGGCCGCGCATGCGCGGTGGCGCGCTTTTCTTTGCTCGCTGCTGCCACCGAGCGACCAAAACCGGGTACTGCGGGTCTCGGGCCGCGCATGCGCGGCGGCGCGCTTTTCTTTGCTCGCTGCTGCCACCAGGCGACTAGAATTCGGTACTGCAGCCCTTGAGCCGCGCATGCGCGCTGGCGCCCCGCTTCTCCGCGCTGCCGTCCGCCGGTAACGGCAATGCCGTACCGTGGTGCCTGCGGGGTGATGCCGCCGCGTTCGTCGCTTCGTCCCGGTAAGGAAATGCCGCTGCCGCCCCACGTGCGCGGTGCCGGCGGGCGCTGGGCGCGCAAAGCGCGGAACTGCAGCGCCCGTGCCGCCCCCGGGCACGCGCTGCCCGGCGGCTGCTCGCTGCTGCTGCCGCCCCGTGGCCGAATCGCGGTACTGCAGCGCCGGCACCGCACAGGTGCGCAGCCGCGCCGCCGCCGCCGCTTACGCTGCTGCCGCCCCGAAGCCGAAGCGTGGTACTGCAGCCCGGCGTTCGCGCGCCGGCTCTGGCCCCTCCGTGTGCCGTCCCCATCCCGGTGCACTCGTCATCCCGGGCGGCAACAGTTAGGGTGCCCCCCCCGCATGCCAGCACCCCCAAGAGTGTCGGCGTGTTCCGGTGCTGCCCCCATCCCTGGGGCAGCTCCCCGTCCCCTGTCCCTGCGGCGGATCGTTGGGCTCTGTGTTCCCCCAATAAAACACGGGGACGGAGAGGACCGCTGGGGACAGGGGGCGGGGACCCCCAGAGAGTGGGCTGTGCTGCCGTCGCTCCTTGGTGCTGGCCCTGCTTGTCCCCTGTCCCCCCAGCGGTGATGAGCTCCGGGCCACTGGCGGGGACCCTCACTGTCACCTTCCCCCCACGCCGGTTGCCACCAGCGACAGGGACAGCAACGTACCCCTCCTCCCCCCCGCCACGCACACGGGTGCGCAGGGGCACAGGCCACCCCCCGTCAGGTGGACACGCTGGGGACACCATCTGCCCCGGGGCTGTTTGGGGTCCCCAGGGTGGGAGCGGAGCTGCAGGATGCCGGGTCCCCCCTGCCCGAGCCCTGCAGACCCAGGTGGAGCACAGGCATCCCCCGGCCCTGTCCCCAGCCCTGTCCCCACGTGGCCGTGGGTCGGTGCTGCCGTTGCGTGGCCAGCGGCTGGGAGGACACAGTTCCCGCCGGCTGGGGCCAGAGGAGCCCGGCAGCCTGGGGACCCCCGGGAAGGGCTGGCTGTGGTGGGGACTCGGCGCCCAGGGCACCCCAGAGACCCTACAACAGGGTGCAGCATGAACTATTTTGTTACCTGTGCAGTATCCATGAGTGAGTCCCCATCGTTCCCAACCTGGTCCCCCAGTGGGTCGGGGTCCCAGCAGCCCGTGGGGGTGGCTGCAGGTGTGGGGGGTGGGATCCCTTCTCCCCGCGGTGCCCCCCACCTCCCCAGGGTCATCCCTCCTAGTCGCAACCCCCCACATGGTGTCCCCAATCTCCCGAGAAACACCTCTGTCCCCAAATGTCCCCCTACCCCACTCCCAGGGTCCCTCCCGGACCCCAGGATTCCCCCCCTGCCCCGTTCTGAGGCCCCCCCCCCCATCCCCACGGTCACCCCCAGTCCTGAGACAAGCCCCCCCCCCCCAGCACGGCAGGTGCCTGGGGAGACGCTGGGAAGAGCCGGCACCGCCATCTCGGGGTCCTGCTGGCCCTCATCCCCCCTAAAGTCTTGCACCATGCTCTGCTCCTTGAGGGGAGTGCCCACAGTCAGGGGGGGTGGGAGCTCCCCTCCTCCCCAGGGAACCCCCCCAACCTGTCCAGGGCACTCTCTGCCACCTCCCCAGGGTCCAATCACCGTAACAGGGTCTGACCCTGGGATCCGGCTGGTTAACATCAGGTGCGAGAGAAGGTTCCTCATTACTCCTTGATTAGTTCTTAGGTGCCAGCTCGAGCTGGGTGCCTCCAGAGAGGGACGCCTATCCTGGATCGCCCTCCTTGCACACCTGCACCCGTCGCAGGAGGGTGCACGCTCACCATGGGAGCCACGTGGGAACCGGAGGCGGCCTCGAGGCTGCTCAGCAGCAGCCAAAACACCCCAGTGGTTTCAGACACCGGCTGTTTTGCTCCCGCACTGCCGAGAATAATAACCACCACTGTCACACGAGGGTCCTGCACAATCCCCACCATCGCACAAGGGTCCCCGTGCACCTGCCCGCCATTGCACGAGGGTCCCCTGCACACCAACCAATTACGTAAGGGTCCTCCTGCACTGCCCCCCCCCATCGCACGGGGGTCTCCACACACCGACCCCTCGTTGCGCAAGGGTCCCTGCACAATCACCACCGTTGCGCGGGGGTCCCTGCACAGCCACCCGCGCGGCACAAGGCGCCGTGCGCATGCGTGCTTCCGGGGCGGGGACTACAACTCCCGGCGTGCCCCCGCGGGCGGCCCGGTGGAGCCGCGCGCTGATTGGCTGCGGTGGATATTTCAACGGGGCGCGCGGCGGGGTCTGCACCCACGCGGCGGCGGCGGCGGCGGCGGCGGCGGCGGCGGCGGCGGCGGCGGCGGCGGCGGCGGCGGCGGCGGCGGCGGCGGCGGCGGCACGAGAGCAGCGTGAGTGTGAGGGGCCGCGGGCACGGCGGGCTGAGGGGAGACCTGCAGGCTCCGGGGAGGGGGACTGGCGGAGCGCCGGGCCAGGGAGAGGCTGTGAGCATCGGGGGAGTGGGGCTGGGGGGAGGCTGCGGACCCTCGGGGGGGCCGAGGAGTGGGGCTGTGCATCCCGGAGGGGGCCGGGGGGTGGGGCTTGGGGGGAGCTGTGCATCCCGGAGGGGGCCGGGGGGTGGGGCTTGGGGGGCTCCGTGCCCTAGATGCGCTGGGGAGTGGGGTTGTGTGCCCTAGGGAGGCTGGGGGGGGCTGCGGTCCCCCAAGGAGCTGGGGAGTGGGGCTGTGGGTCCTGGCGGGATTCGAGAGTGGGGCTTGGGGCTCCCAAGGGGCTGTAAAATGGTGTGGTCGGGTGCTGTGACCACCGGGGGTCCTGGGGCTGGGAGGTGCTTGCAAACGCTGGGGAGGGGCTGCGAGCGTGGGGGACACAAGGGTTGCACCAGGGTCCGTGCACGATCACCTCCATCGTACGGGTGTCGCTGTACAGCCAGCCGCGCTGCACGAGGCGCCCCGGGGCGGGGGACTACAACTCCCGGCGTGCCCCGCGCGGGCGTTCTGGTGGAGCCGCGCGCTGATTGGCTGCGGAGTGTATTTCAACGGGGCGCGCGGCGGGGTCTGCACCGAGGCGGCGGCGCAGCGTGAGGGTGAGGGGCCGCGGGCCCGGGGAGCCGAGGAGTGGGGCTGTGGCGGGGGGGGGGCGGTCCTGCAGGCTCCGGGGAGGGGTGCTGGGGGGGCTCCAGGCGGGGGAGGGGCTGTGAGCATCTGGGGAGTGGGGCTGGGGGGGGGGGGGCGGGGAGGAGGGGCGTGTGTGCCCTAGGGGGGCCGCGCAGTGGGGCCGGCGGAGGGGAGGGGGGGCCCTGTGTGCAAACAGGCCCTCCCTGCGAGTCCCCACTGTCGCCCCGTGGGGCCGGGGACCCCCCAGCCCTCCCTGCAGGTAGACGGGCAGCCTGTAGGCAATGGAGGCCGCCCGGCCCAGTGAGGTGCTCGAGTCTGGGGGCTTCATGGGCCGAGTCGACGGAGGAGGTGCTGGAGAGAGGGCTTAGAAACGGCCTTCTGCCCCCGAAACTCCTGGAGCATTTGAAGGGGAGGGACAGGCCACCCCAGGGCCCCAAGGGGAAGACCTCGGAGCAGGGACTTGGGGTTGTTCCAGGAGCAAAAGCTGGTCCCAGCCAGCTCTGCGCTGCTCCCCCGGCACCGGGATCAGACCTTTCAGCCCCGTTTCTGCCAGAAGCATCGCACAAGCGCTTGCCCTCCCCGGGGGCATCTTTGGGACTTGAGAACAGGCGCAGCAGCTGGGTTTTTGGGCTCAGAAATGGGCGCCAAGTGAGCTGGTTTGGGGGCCCAAAGCAGAAGCCGGTTTAGCCGTTTGTGCGGGGGGGCGGGAGGGCATTGGGGGCTGCAGGGGAAAGCAGGGGGTGGGCAGGGTGCGTGGACCCTCCCCGGGGGGGGGGGGGGCGGTCTGGTCCTGCTGGACCCCGAAGTGTGGGAGGCCGGCATGCACCAGGCCAAACTCAATGTCTGCGGTGGTCTCTGGGGGGAAGAGGTGGTCTCTGCTTTTCAGACCCTGCACGCCCTCTTCGAGTCCAGCTCTTCCTTGTCGACTGCTTAGTATAGTTATTAACTAATTAATCGTACAAACTAATGAATATTTATACAACGTACAACTATGATATTTAATCCTAATAGTCGAGTTTTGACGGCGATTGATTTACGACCTTGTCAAAAGCCCAGGCTGTTGCAAATAGCTGGAGCTTGTAAGGAGAAGGAGCTGAAATCAACGGGAGCTTCAGTGCAGAGCTGGAGCTTCAATTAGCCAGAACCGTAGCAAGCAGGAGCTGAAACGAGACGGGGTGTCCGCTGTCTGGGGCATGCCTTAGCCTTAGCCAGAGGCAAAATTACCTGCAGCTGTAACGAGCGGGAGCTGCGATTCGCTGGAGTGTCTATTTGCCGGAGCATCCGTCGGCCGGACTGCACTCCTAGCACGGCTGCGGAGCAGCCAGGCGCAGGCAGGGCTGTCCCCAGCAAGGCGCTCCGAGCGGCAGGGAGGCGAGTTGTCCATCTGCCAGCGGGGAGCCCGGCCTCTTCCCTCGGGGATTAAATCCACGCCACGTGCGTCTCTCTGCGTGGAGGGTCTCTCCCGGTCCCCTTCCCGAGGGCTGAAGTGAGGTGGGGGTCTCCCGGGGGGCAGGCGGCAGCACGAGGCGGCAGTGTCTCCCCGGTACCTGGCAAAGGGGAGAGAAACCGGCCGGCTGGAGCTCCCGGGGTGCACAGCCCGGCCCCGCACGGCAGAATCCTTCCCTGTGTTTTCACCGTTGGCTGGGTGTGACAAACAGGTTCATTTTGTGCCTCCTCTTTTCCCAGCGTCACCTTCTGCGTCATGTGAAGAAAATCCTGCGTGGTTGATGCCGCTTGCTGCTCAGGTAATGGCACGTTTGGGGCCGGGGGAGCGGGGAGAAACACTGGCGAGTTCAAGGACGCTGCAGCTACTCCACATCAAACCCAGGGAAAAGGCAAATTTGCTGCCGGTGCAGAAACGCTGATGAACAGTTGCCGTTAACAGAGCGTGCCTCGTTCCCGAATCGGTCCCTGGGTAGTTACGAATGTTTTCCTTTCAGGTAAAAGAATGAACTATCATCTACGATAAATTAAGAGCTGCCTGTCACCTTCTTTAGGGTCAAGTGTTTCTTCTCTGTTCGTTCATACTGATTTTATGGGCAGGTTGGAAATAGCCTTTTATTTTTACATGCGTAACTCAATTTTTAGTAATATGTGGTGACAGTATAGTTAATTTTTGAGCACCTAGGTACCACTAGAAATGTCATGAATGAAACACGATGGAAACTGATATTTAAACTTTGATTTTTTACTTGATTTTTTTTTTTCATTAGAGTGTTGATGGCATGTTGTCCTGTGGCTCAATCCACATTCTGTTCGGTGGAGCCTTCAATCTAGGACTTTTAAGGAAAAAAGTTTGCCCTTCCAAAAAAGGGCTAGTCATTCATAGGATCGAGGTATAGACTTGGAGAGTCGCTTAAGTACGTGATCAGAATTAAAGCCAAATGTCGCTTAATGTTGCTGCTGTCGGTCTTCACTTTCATTAATTTCCCCGCTGCTCCGTCATGGTTGGGAGCTCTGAATCTGAATTTTTTTCACTCCCTAACGCATTTTTCTCCCCAAGGAGAGGCTATGTTTAAAAGTCAATTAGTTTCCTCACAAATGCATCGGTCAATAAAATTGAGTTACGATTCTTAAAACCACAAAAATGACACCAGTCTTACAGATCTGGACTATTTCTGAACACGTGTTCATCACGTGCAGATGTCATCGGGATACAGATCATCTGCACTTCATGCTCTGACAAGACAATCTGCCGAGACAGGGACGAGCTCCAAAAGAAAAAAAAGGTACAACGTCAAGGTTTTGTTTTGTTGTTGGTTTTTGTGGGTTTTTTGTGTTTGTGTGGTTGTTTTGTTTTTTTTTTTTTTTTTAAGAGTGCGACGTTGACTGGTGGCAGCCTGCAGAGCTCTCTTGCTGCCTGACTCTCCTTTTCTTCTCTGTCACTCCTCTTTCATGGCTGTAATTTTCACTCGGGTGGTTTTAGAAGAGCAATTTAGTTACTTGCCTGTGTAAATGTGCTGGTAATACCTGGAAGGTAAATGCTTGAACCGGTAGCGAATAACTTGGCTACAAGTAGAATTTCTGAAGGAAGAACAACAACAACAACAGGAAGCAAGTAGCGAGTTACCCCAAATTTGTGTGTGTCAAACACATCGAAGTTTTATTGCCAAACATTGTTTGGCAATGTGTTCCAAATGGCTCGTTTTGGTAAACATAAATTTTCAGGAAGTTCGGGGTTGTGTGTGGAAAAACGTGCCCCTCTGTCTAGGTGTCCTGCTACGTAAATAGCATCAGTCAGTAGCACATCCAGTGGCAGGGCTGTTGTTCCCTGCTCTCGATATTGCCGTAGTAGTGTTGTGGTATTTCGACCTAAGAGGCGGGTTTAGGAATGGAAGGAGAATGCCTGTGTTCTGTAAGGGCTACGAATGCCGACCCTTTTCCCTGCCTGCTGCTTTCCTGTGCGTGAGATGAAACTGTATTGTTTTTCTCCCTTGTTCCCGGTCGAAATATTTCTGAAGCTGTCGCTGCTGAGGGTTTGCAATTTGCGTTACTGCGTTTTTGTAGAGTTCTAGTTACGGATCATTGCTACCGTGGCAAAGTGTCAAGATACGGTTTTCAGTTTAAAGCTTCAGAAGCTGCGTTCGCTGAAATCGGCGTAGGTGAAACTGATCGTTGTGGTTTAACCTGGCAGGCAGCTAAACACCACGCAGCTGCTCGCTCACTCCCCCTGCCCCCAAAGTGGGGTGGGGGAGAGAATCGGGGAAAAAAAAGTGAAGTTCGTGGGGTGAGGTAAAGACAGTTTAATAGGACAGAAAAGGAAGGGGAAACAATCATAATGATAAAAGAATATAAAAATAAGCGATGCACAATGCGATTGCTCACCGCCCGCCGACTGATGCCCAGCCGGTCCCCGAGCGGCGGTCGCCGCCCCCCGGCCAACTCCCCCAGCTTATATACTGAGCGCGACGTCATATGGTATGGAATATCCCTTTGGCCGGTTTGGGTCAGCTGTCCTGGCTAAGGTCCCTCCCAGCTTCTCGCTGGCAGGGCATGAGAAGCTGAAAAGTCCTTGACTAGCGTAAGCGCTACTTAGCAACAACTAAAACATCAGCCTGTTATCCACGTTTTTCTCGTACTAAATCTAAACCACAGCGCTATACCAGATACCAGGAAGAAAATTAACTCTATCCCAGCCGAAACCAGGACACCGGTCTTGCGCATGATCCCGCTGTGCTCGCAGGGGTGCTCAGTGGCTCCTCATCAAAACAGCGAGGTGTGTGTGGACGTCCGTAGGGTTGCGCTCGGGGTCTGAGAGCGTTGTGTATTTTTGCTATTGGAAGACGGAAGAGAGCGTGTGCCTGTTAAATCTAGTGACGGTCGAAGGTTGGGAGGGACCCTGAGCAGGTTTGGTGGCACAACTGCAGTTTTCAAAGATCTTGACCGTTTGGAGAAACGGCCTGGAAAAAAGGATTCCTCTTTTGCAGCGAGTTCACAAGGACAGATGGGTTGCTGTACTCTTTAACAAAAACACTCAACTTGGGACATATAGGGTGAGGAAATCGCGGCTATACTTAGGCTTGAGAAAATGTACGTAGGTATCTGTGTCTGTCACCTGCGCGTCTCTAGGAAAGTGAGTTCTAGCGAAAGTAAAGCTGCCAATGAGCCAAAAAAAAGGCACGGTCGTCTAAAACATGCAGAAGCTCTGGTGGCCTGTCTCAACAACCGTACCAAAGATGATGCAAAATACTTTTTCCTCCACTCAGTGTTGTAGTCTTCACAGGAAAGGAAGCTTTGTGCTAAACGTTGGGTTTTTTTTTCCTTTCCTCTCAGCAGAATGTCAACTGCCGTGAAAGTACGAGACAGATGGAAAGGATCCATAGTGGTCTGCAAGTACCGAGGTAGGTGTGTGATACGTGTCTGCATTTTTCCTAAGGTGCTTGTAGTATGGACTTTACAGTAAACATTAAGAATGTGGCAGCTCTCCTTCTATATTTTTTTTTATGTGAAATATTTTAACACAAATACTAAAAATAAATAAGGTCTGTTCTGGAGCATGGTACGCCTATGCAAAGCTTGCTTCCCTCCGTCTATTTTCTCTTCCTGAAAGCACAGTCTTCTGTTTCTGTGTGCTTACTATTAAAGGGTGCTGTGAAAGTAATGTTGGACTAGAAGAGGAAAGGAACTGTTTGTGAGAGTTCGGATGTTCAGGAGAAACGGACTTTGTTTTCACGACAAAAGCTTTATGCTTTTTCGGTCAGTCGGTGTTTAAAATACCTTACAGTAGCACTCGAAAACCTTACTGAGATACTAGCATCTGTGCTAAAAGCAATCAAGGTCAAAGAAGAGACGTGGACAAAACGGGACAAATCGGCGTCGCTTTGGTGTGTTTTCCAGGCTTTCCCAAGAAGCGTTAGCAGCCTCGTAACTAGCGACAGCGAGTCCTGTTGTGTTTTTGGTGAGTTACTGCTTCTGTAATGTCCTTTTTCCTTAACCTGCAGTGTGTAATTGACTTCAGTTGGAAAGAGATTTTCCAGAATGGAAATCTTTCTCATTCAAAGGAGTTGCCTTTTATGAGCGTCCCATCAGAATGCATGTTCAGAGATGATGTACTTGGCAGAAGTCATCCGCAACGAGACTTTTCACTCTCTCTGGAAAAAAAACAAAGTAGTAAGTCGATTTCCTTCCAGAGACCTAAGCGCAGCACGTCTTCCAACAGTCGATGTATCGCTGATCTTTGGTTCTCAGGTGTAACAGTCGAGATATCATAAAAACGTGTTCCTCCGCATGCTTGGGTACAGCCAAAAGCATTAGCAAATCCGCCAATCCCTTTTGGTAGCCTTATGTATTGCAGCACTGGAGATTTGATATTCCCCACCGCCTGCCTCCCCTCCCCCCCCCCCCCCCCCCAAAAAAAAGTAAAACCATATGGGAGATCTCTTATCTCACTGATTTTTCTATCATAAATGGATTTTAAAAAAGAAAGTTAAAATTGTATAATTTACAAACTGACTTGCATTGCTTAAACCGCAACTGCCAAATAGCTGTAGCATATAACTTATTAGGTGTACTTAAGCAGTTAGGTAGTTGTTCTAAATCTTTAAAAAGAGAGGCAACCGAACGTTACGGGTTTTTTTCCCCAGTCTTTTGACAGAGTGCTCTGAAGTACTTTATTTCTGTCTCGCTTTCAACGGCGCGTTTCCCCGGCAGTTCGGTAGCATCGGTCTCGGCGCAGCTGGCCAGGCGTCCCTCCTAGTCATGTAACACACGCAAAACCCCTGGTCAAATGATGGCTGTGTGTTTTGGAGGTAGATAATTTAACAGTATGAATTCACAGCTATGCAATTTAAATTAATGCAAAAGGAAAATCAAGTATTTTTATGGTATAAGTATTCTTCTTGTATGTGTATAAACGTACACACACCTTTTTAGCATAAAATGAATTGCTGAGATTTGTTCTTTCTTTTTCATTTTACTCTTCCAAGTTTTACACTTCACTTTCAGCTTTATCGACCAAGCAAGCAAGATGCGCAGCAGCAGCAGCGCAAGGGCTGGAGCTGTGGCGGTGGATCCGTGAGCGTAGATGCTGATTACGGCGCGCCCTTGTCCTGCAGCCTCAGGGGGTTATCTCCCTGCAGCGGTGCTGTAAGGAAGGGACGAGACGTTTTCCAACACCAGCAAGAGCGTTTACTTCTCTGCGAAGAACGTGTTCAAAATCGTGTCAGTTAGTCTTAATGCTGATTTTAAGCGTTCGAATCGCGCTAGCTTTTAAAGGACGTGTTGTATTTCGAGCTGACCCATTTGCCTAGCATCCTCCTTTAGCTCAACTACTACCCTATCCCTTATCCTGACTGAATTCCTCTGCTGCCTTCGGTGCTATTTTTTTAATAGGCTGAAATATCCGTTGAGATTTTTGTTTTTCAGATGCCTCGCTGTGAGCGTCCCGTGGTGCTCAGGAGAGACCCCCCAGCCCAGGTTTGCCTGCCGGTCGTTAGGCGTGCTGACGGTAAGGGGCCAGCTGCCAGCCTGCGGGACGGGGGCTGGGGGGGGGCTGCAAGCGTTTGGGGGGGCTGCCCCTCCTTTATCTTTCCAGCAGAGCCCCCCTTTTTGGCGGGGGTGCGTGTGTGCATACGTAAACGGCATTATTAAAGTAACGAGCTGCCGGTTGGGGCCGTTTCCCTCATTTTGTGCCTTTTTGGGGGCTGAAAAAAAGGGGGGGTTGGGGGACCTGGGGGGGGCGATGATGTCATTTGGGGCACCCCAACATCACCGGGGGGGGTGATAATGCTGTGGAGGAGCAGGTGAGTGGGGAATGGGGGGTCATGGGGGGGGGGGGGGGGGTGTCGTTCCCCCCCAAAAAAAGGGGGTCACAGCCCAAAAATGCCTGAAAATTCACGGGGGGTTTCAAAAATTTTTAAAAACTGTAAATATATGTGTGAGGCCTTGAAACAGAGAAAAATCTCTCATTGTTATATATATTGAAAAATAATATTCATTTATATGTACAAAAGGATTTCAAAATAAGAACCTATATCTGCCATATTATATAAAGGATTTTAGAGTATAAAAAAATTTGAAAGACATATATAGGGTTTTAAAATACAAAAATAACTCGCGTACATATAAATTAAAAAATAAAGGGCTTTAAAATGCAAAAAGGATGATATATTTTATATATGAAGGAATTTAAAGTAGAAAAAAGTCTGAATAGATATAGCTATCTACACTTACATGTTACATAGAGAGTCTAAATAGATACTATATGTAATCTAAGAGATAATATATAAGTGTAAATAGATACCTAAGTCTAAAATCTAAGTCTATAAAGATATAGGTGTAAATATACGTAAGTGTAAATAGAGAAGTCTATAAAGACATTTAAGTGTCAAAATATGTAAGTCAACAGATATATAGTCTGAACAGGTATTACATATAATAAGTGGGAAATAGGGAGGATAAGTGGGAAATAGGGGGGTATAAGTGAAACATAAATATATGCTCTAAATATATATATATGTATGTGTAAATACATTAAGTGTAAATGTCTATGATAGATAAGGTTTTTAAAATGCAAAGAAACCCTGTTTATAGAAAGGATTTAAAAACTCTTCACCCCCCCACCCCCCCCGAAATACCTCTCTATTGAAGATATAAAAGCGCTTTCAAAAGCTGCGTCTTCCCTGTTCTCCTTTTCCGCCGTTTCCCATCCTGATTTGGGGCCAGTTCCCCCAACAGGGACTTTCCCCTGCAGGGCCGCGCACACAGAGCGGGACCTGCCGCGATGGCATAAAAATACCACAAAACCCCTGATTCAGGGCCTGCAAGGGGTGAAAAAAGAACCCCGCAATTTTGGGGGAAAAATACCCAACTTGGAGCTCCCGGGAAAGCCAAATCCACCTGGATTTGTACAGCTGGAAAGCAGAAAAACGCCCATTTTCATGCACAAAACCAAAAGCAAAAATCGCCAATTTTTGTTGTGAAAAAGCGTTGAAAAACCTCCAAATTGAATATTTTGGAAAAGGAAAAAGCCCCAATTTTTATATTATAGAAAAGCAAAAAACCCCCCCAATTTGGGGAAAATTTGGGGTGAAACACCAGCCATTTGAGGGGCATCGCTCGTGGTTATCCAGTGCGGGTTATCCAGTGAGGGTCAGTTATCGGGAACGGATTATCTGTTGCGGATTATCCCAGGTGAGTTATCTGCTGTGGATGGTCCCGGGCAGACCCCCTGGCGTAGGTCACCCCCACGCATGTCCCCCCACCCATGTCTCTACCCACACACGCCCCTCCCAGTGTCCGCCCCGCCTTTCCCATGCGAGGTTTTTCCCCCGTGCGTGCAAGGTTTTCCCCGTGACGCGCCCCCCGTATCCCCTGCCCTCCTGCCTCGTGCCCGCACTGCCCTCCTCTCTCGTCTCCCTCCTCCCACCCCCCCGTGTTCCGCACTGCCTCCCCGTAACCCCTCTGCCCCGGACCCCTGGGGTGCTGCCTGCCCCGCCAACCTGCCCGTTGCCCCCCGCCCAAACTCTGACACCCCCCTCCCGCTCCCCCGCACCCCGCTCCCACCCCACTCTCCCTCCTCCTGCGTTTTGGGTTTGTGCTGAAAACAGCATTGATGACGCAGGGGTGTGTTAGTTCCTGCTGAGCAGCGCTTGCACGGCGCCCGGGGCTGTTCTGCTCCTCGCCCTGCCCTGCCAGCGAGCAGGCTGGGGGTGCGTGAGGGTTTGGGAGGGCGCACTGCTGGGAGAGCTGACCCCGACGGACCCAAGGGATATTCCAGACTGTATGATCTCATGAAATAAAACTAGGGGGGAGGTTGGCAGGGGGGCCGCTGCTGGGCTGCGACTGGCTGGGCATCGGTCGGTTGGTGGCGAGCAATTGTTTTCATTTGTACCGCTTGTCTTTCCTGGGTTTTTCTCTCGGTTCTGTTCCCCCCCCCCCCCCCCCCCCCCCCCCGCTTTCCTTTTCCAAACAAGTGGAGTTTTTTCACTTTTGCCCTTCCAATTCTCTACCCCATCCCACTGAGGGGGGAGCGAGTGAGCGGTTGCGTGGTGCTTAGTTGCCGGCTGGGATTAAACCATGACACAAGGTGAGTTGCAAGCCCTGCCTGGCTAAATACTTCAGGCTCTCCGTGTTATTCCTACCGTCTTGATAGGCCATCCTTGTTCTTTCCCGCTGCTTTCAAGTGCTTTGTGCTCCATAAGCAGTCTGGGAAGTATGGTTGTTGCAGAAACTGCTACACGCTGTGACTCCTTCTCAGGTTGTTAGCTTTGCCCTTTGTATGGGCTACCGAGGTCGTCGGCTCTGCACGGGACACAGGCAGCCCGCAGAGCTTGACGCCAAGCCATTCCTTTCCCCTCGGCGCAGCAGCGGTTCTGCCGCTGCTACAGGCAGCCACTCGCTCGAGGGCGAGGGGCTGGGATGACGACAGGCTGCTGCACGCTTCAGTCGAACTGAGACGCCGTTCTCTGGGGAGCCGCTGCAAGGAGAGCTCAGGTACGTTCTGTACTGCCGATGGCCCTTCACAAGGGAAGCGTGCTTTGGTTTTAGCAGAAAAAGGTGTCAGTCACAGGCAGCCACCTATCGCTGTGCACAGCTCAGCTATTTGGCAGGTGTCCGTCTTGTTCAAGTAGAGGCGTATTCCTCACCTTGCAGTCTCGATGGCAAAACCATCGGGGTTCAAGTTACAAAAGCCTTTTGACATCGGAGCGAGATGGCAGCTGGGTTTCTACCAGCACCGTACTTAGCTGTGTGGCTAGCTGAAAATGGCTCGCAGGCCAGGAGATATGCAGAGGGGTCTAAAATAAAGAAACCAAGTGTTGAAGTGATTGTTTCAAGGAGGCAAATTAGGCAGTTAAAGGAACCGAGCTGCTCCCCTGTCACGTTGGCAGAACAGCCCCTCCAGCCCACTAAGTGCTGCGTGTTGCAGGCAGCAAAGTGCAACTGTGACGCTTGCTGGCAGGAGCGGCAAGGAGTGCAGAGCTACGCGCCCTGTACAGAGCAAGGATGGAACCTGCCGGGCTCTACGGTCATCTGCTGAGGACGCCTAATACACGGGCAGGCCTCTTGGCTTTCCCTGCTTCATTTCTAATTCCTTTGCACGCTGGAGGGCAGGGTGGTAGGTGACGTCGTGCAGTGTCTCTCCTCCAAGTGACAAGCCCTGTGTGGCAAGCCTTGTGCGTGTGCAGGATGAGGAGAGCGGAGTGCTGATAGCACAGAGGTTGAGGAAAGGTGCAAACACCACAACAAAGCCCCAGGACCACCAGCGTATCGCTAGTTTGCAGGTCAGCCACTGGCACCGGGTCTGCTCAGAAGCGCGGTTTCGTGATGGACATAGCTGCCCCTCCCCTGCTTTCAGGGTGCCACCCGTGTGGCCTTATTTTTTTAAAATCTCTCTCCAGCATCTGTTGAGTCGCTGCTGTCACTCCCACAACCCGATGCCACCTGCAGTCCGAGACAGCGATCCCTGGGGCTTCCTCCGGGTTAGAAAGAAACCTGTTCCACAGGTTCCCCGTGCTGCTTCTCCTCCGCGGGTAATGGGCTGGGGGGCACGGACGGAAACAACCACGGGCCTTGTAAAGCGGCCAAAGGGAAAGGACTGAAATGCTGGGGCCACCGGGTGCTTTTTGTGGTACAGAGGCGATGGAGACTAGTGCCCGGGCCGCGAGTGGGAAAAGGGCAGAGAAATCTAAGCCCAGTACCCCCAGTAAGCAGTTACCGTCTTTCGGTGGTCCAAACTGGGCGGAGAGATCGGGAAGGGGTCGGTGAGGCGACGGTGGCACCCGGCGGCCGGAATTGGGTACTGCAGCTCTTGAGCCGCGCACGCGCAGTGCCGCGCGTTGCCGCGCTCGCTGCTGCCACGGAGCGACCAAACTCGGGTACTGCAGCTCTCGGGAGCCGCGCATGCGCGGGGGCGCGCTTTTCTTTGCTCGCTGCTGCCACCGAGCGACCGAAGTACGGCACTGCGCCTCGGGAGCCGCGCATGCGCAGAGGCGCGCTTTTCTCTGCTCGCTGCTGCCGCCGAGCGACCAAACTCGGGTACTGCGGCTCTCGGGAGCCGCGCATGCGCGGCGGCGCGCTTTTCTTTGCTCGCTGCTGCCACCGAGCGACCAAAATCGGGTACTGCGGCTCTCGGGCCGCGCATGCGCGGCGGCACGATTTTCTTTGCTCGCTGCTGCCACCGAGCGACCAAAATCGGGTACTGCGGGTCTCGGGCCGCGCATGCGCGGCGGCGCGCTTTTCTTTGCTCGCTGCTGCCACCAGGCGACTAGAATTCGGTACTGCAGCCCTTGAGCCGCGCATGCGCGCTGGCGCCCCGCTTCTCCGCGCTGCCGTCCGCCGGTAACGGCAATGCCGTACCGTGGTGCCTGCGGGGTGATGCCGCCGCGTTCGTCGCTTCGTCCCGGTAAGGAAATGCCGCTGCCGCCCCACGTGCGCGGTGCCGGCGGGCGCTGGGCGCGCAAAGCGCGGAACTGCAGCGCCCGTGCCGCCCCCGGGCACGCGCTGCCCGGCGGCTGCTCGCTGCTGCTGCCGCCCCGTGGCCGAATCGCGGTACTGCAGCGCCGGCACCGCACAGGTGCGCAGCCGCGCCGCCGCCGCCGCTTACGCTGCTGCCGCCCCGAAGCCGAAGCGTGGTACTGCAGCCCGGCGTTCGCGCGCCGGCTCTGGCCCCTCCGTGTGCCGTCCCCATCCCGGTGCATTCGTCATCCCGGGCGGCAACAGTTAGGGTGCCCCCCCCGCATGCCAGCACCCCCAAGAGTGTCGGCGTGTTCCGGTGCTGCCCCCATCCCTGGGGCAGCTCCCCGTCCCCTGTCCCTGCGGCGGATCGTTGGGCTCTGTGTTCCCCCAATAAAACACGGGGACGGAGGGGACCGCTGGGGACAGGGGGCGGGGACCCCCAGAGAGTGGGCTGTGCTGCCGTCGCTCCTTGGTGCTGGCCCTGCTTGTCCCCTGTCCCCCCAGCGGTGATGAGCTCCGGGCCACTGGCGGGGACCCTCACTGTCACCTTCCCCCCACGCCGGTTGCCACCAGCGACAGGGACAGCAACGTACCCCTCCTCCCCCCCGCCACGCACACGGGTGCGCAGGGGCACAGGCCACCCCCCGTCAGGTGGACACGCTGGGGACACCATCTGCCCCGGGGCTGTTTGGGGTCCCCAGGGTGGGAGCGGAGCTGCAGGATGCTGGGTCCCCCCTGCCCGAGCCCTGCAGACCCAGGTGGAGCACAGGCATCCCCCGGCCCTGTCCCCACGTGGCCGTGGGTCGGTGCTGCCGTTGCGTGGCCAGCGGCTGGGAGGACACAGTTCCCGCCGGCTGGGGCCAGAGGAGCCCGGCAGCCTGGGGACCCCCGGGAAGGGCTGGCTGTGGTGGGGACTCGGCGCCCAGGGCACCCCAGAGACCCTACAACAGGGTGCAGCATGAACTATTTTGTTACCTGTGCAGTATCCATGAGTGAGTCCCCATCGTTCCCAACCTGGTCCCCCAGTGGGTCGGGGTCCCAGCAGCCCGTGGGGGTGGCTGCAGGTGTGGGGGGTGGGATCCCTTCTCCCCGCGGTGCCCCCCACCTCCCCAGGGTCATCCCTCCTAGTCTCAACCCCCCACATGGTGTCCCCAATCTCCCGAGAAACACCTCTGTCCCCAAATGTCCCCCTACCCCACTCCCAGGGTCCCTCCCGGACCCCAGGATTCCCCCCCTGCCCCGTTCTGAGGCCCCCCCCCCCATCCCCACGGTCACCCCCAGTCCTGAGACAAGCCCCCCCCCCCAGCACGGCAGGTGCCTGGGGAGACGCTGGGAAGAGCCGGCACCGCCATCTCGGGGTCCTGCTGGCCCTCATCCCCCCTAAAGTCTTGCACCATGCTCTGCTCCTTGAGGGGAGTGCCCACAGTCAGGGGGGGTGGGAGCTCCCCTCCTCCCCAGGGAACCCCCCCAACCTGTCCAGGGCACTCTCTGCCACCTCCCCAGGGTCCAATCACCGTAACAGGGTCTGACCCTGGGATCTGGCTGGTTAACATCAGGTGCGAGAGAAGGTTCCTCATTACTCCTTGATTAGTTCTTAGGTGCCAGCTCGAGCTGGGTGCCTCCAGAGAGGGACGCCTATCCTGGATCGCCCTCCTTGCACACCTGCACCCGTCGCAGGAGGGTGCACGCTCACCATGGGAGCCACGTGGGAACCGGAGGCGGCCTCGAGGCTGCTCAGCAGCAGCCAAAACACCCCAGTGGTTTCAGACACCGGCTGTTTTGCTCCCGCACTGCCGAGAATAATAACCACCACTGTCACACGAGGGTCCTGCACAATCCCCACCATCGCACAAGGGTCCCCGTGCACCTGCCCGCCATTGCACGAGGGTCCCCTGCACACCAACCAATTACGTAAGGGTCCTCCTGCACTGCCCCCCCCCATCGCACGGGGGTCTCCACACACCGACCCCTCGTTGCGCAAGGGTCCCTGCACAATCACCACCGTTGCGCGGGGGTCCCTGCACAGCCACCCGCGCGGCACAAGGCGCCGTGCGCATGCGTGCTTCCGGGGCGGGGACTACAACTCCCGGCGTGCCCCCGCGGGCGGCCCGGTGGAGCCGCGCGCTGATTGGCTGCGGTGGATATTTCAACGGGGCGCGCGGCGGGGTCTGCACCCACGCGGCGGCGGCGGCGGCGGCGGCGGCGGCGGCGGCGGCGGCGGCGGCGGCGGCGGCGGCGGCGGCGGCGGCGGCGGCGGCACGAGAGCAGCGTGAGTGTGAGGGGCCGCGGGCACGGCGGGCTGAGGGGAGACCTGCAGGCTCCGGGGAGGGGGACTGGCGGAGCGCCGGGCCAGGGAGAGGCTGTGAGCATCGGGGGAGTGGGGCTGGGGGGAGGCTGCGGACCCTCGGGGGGGCCGAGGAGTGGGGCTGTGCATCCCGGAGGGGGCTGGGGGGTGGGGCTTGGGGGGAGCTGTGCATCCCGGAGGGGGCCGGGGGGTGGGGCTTGGGGGGCTCCGTGCCCTAGATGCGCTGGGGAGTGGGGTTGTGTGCCCTAGGGAGGCTGGGGGGGGCTGCGGTCCCCCAAGGAGCTGGGGAGTGGGGCTGTGGGTCCTGGCGGGATTCGAGAGTGGGGCTTGGGGCTCCCAAGGGGCTGTAAAATGGTGTGGTCGGGTGCTGTGAGCACCGGGGGTCCTGGGGCTGGGAGGTGCTTGCAAACGCTGGGGAGGGGCTGCGAGCGTGGGGGACACAAGGGTTGCACCAGGGTCCGTGCACGATCACCTCCATCGTACGGGTGTCGCTGTACAGCCAGCCGCGCTGCACGAGGCGCCCCGGGGCGGGGGACTACAACTCCCGGCGTGCCCCGCGCGGGCGTTCTGGTGGAGCCGCGCGCTGATTGGCTGCGGAGTGTATTTCAACGGGGCGCGCGGCGGGGTCTGCACCGAGGCGGCGGCGCAGCGTGAGGGTGAGGGGCCGCGGGCCCGGGGAGCCGAGGAGTGGGGCTGTGGCGGGGGGGGGGCGGTCCTGCAGGCTCCGGGGAGGGGTGCTGGGGGGGCTCCAGGCGGGGGAGGGGCTGTGAGCATCTGGGGAGTGGGGCTGGGGGGGGGGGGGCGGGGAGGAGGGGCGTGTGTGCCCTAGGGGGGCCGCGCAGTGGGGCCGGCGGAGGGGAGGGGGGGCCCTGTGTGCAAACAGGCCCTCCCTGCGAGTCCCCACTGTCGCCCCGTGGGGCCGGGGACCCCCCAGCCCTCCCTGCAGGTAGACGGGCAGCCTGTAGGCAATGGAGGCCGCCCGGCCCAGTGAGGTGCTCGAGTCTGGGGGCTTCATGGGCCGAGTCGACGGAGGAGGTGCTGGAGAGAGGGCTTAGAAACGGCCTTCTGCCCCCGAAACTCCTGGAGCATTTGAAGGGGAGGGACAGGCCACCCCAGGGCCCCAAGGGGAAGACCTCGGAGCAGGGACTTGGGGTTGTTCCAGGAGCAAAAGCTGGTCCCAGCCAGCTCTGCGCTGCTCCCCCGGCACCGGGATCAGACCTTTCAGCCCCGTTTCTGCCAGAAGCATCGCACAAGCGCTTGCCCTCCCCGGGGGCATCTTTGGGACTTGAGAACAGGCGCAGCAGCTGGGTTTTTGGGCTCAGAAATGGGCGCCAAGTGAGCTGGTTTGGGGGCCCAAAGCAGAAGCCGGTTTAGCCGTTTGTGCGGGGGGGCGGGAGGGCATTGGGGGCTGCAGGGGAAAGCAGGGGGTGGGCAGGGTGCGTGGACCCTCCCCGGGGGGGGGGGGGGCGGTCTGGTCCTGCTGGACCCCGAAGTGTGGGAGGCCGGCATGCACCAGGCCAAACTCAATGTCTGCGGTGGTCTCTGGGGGGAAGAGGTGGTCTCTGCTTTTCAGACCCTGCACGCCCTCTTCGAGTCCAGCTCTTCCTTGTCGACTGCTTAGTATAGTTATTAACTAATTAATCGTACAAACTAATGAATATTTATACAACGTACAACTATGATATTTAATCCTAATAGTCGAGTTTTGACGGCGATTGATTTACGACCTTGTCAAAAGCCCAGGCTGTTGCAAATAGCTGGAGCTTGTAAGGAGAAGGAGCTGAAATCAACGGGAGCTTCAGTGCAGAGCTGGAGCTTCAATTAGCCAGAACCGTAGCAAGCAGGAGCTGAAACGAGACGGGGTGTCCGCTGTCTGGGGCATGCCTTAGCCTTAGCCAGAGGCAAAATTACCTGCAGCTGTAACGAGCGGGAGCTGTGATTCGCTGGAGTGTCTATTTGCCGGAGCATCCGTCGGCCGGACTGCACTCCTAGCACGGCTGCGGAGCAGCCAGGCGCAGGCAGGGCTGTCCCCAGCAAGGCGCTCCGAGCGGCAGGGAGGCGAGTTGTCCATCTGCCAGCGGGGAGCCCGGCCTCTTCCCTCGGGGATTAAATCCACGCCACGTGCGTCTCTCTGCGTGGAGGGTCTCTCCCGGTCCCCTTCCCGAGGGCTGAAGTGAGGTGGGGGTCTCCCGGGGGGCAGGCGGCAGCACGAGGCGGCAGTGTCTCCCCGGTACCTGGCAAAGGGGAGAGAAACCGGCCGGCTGGAGCTCCCGGGGTGCACAGCCCGGCCCCGCACGGCAGAATCCTTCCCTGTGTTTTCACCGTTGGCTGGGTGTGACAAACAGGTTCATTTTGTGCCTCCTCTTTTCCCAGCGTCACCTTCTGCGTCATGTGAAGAAAATCCTGCGTGGTTGATGCCGCTTGCTGCTCAGGTAATGGCACGTTTGGGGCCGGGGGAGCGGGGAGAAACACTGGCGAGTTCAAGGACGCTGCAGCTACTCCACATCAAACCCAGGGAAAAGGCAAATTTGCTGCCGGTGCAGAAACGCTGATGAACAGTTGCCGTTAACAGAGCGTGCCTCGTTCCCGAATCGGTCCCTGGGTAGTTACGAATGTTTTCCTTTCAGGTAAAAGAATGAACTATCATCTACGATAAATTAAGAGCTGCCTGTCACCTTCTTTAGGGTCAAGTGTTTCTTCTCTGTTCGTTCATACTGATTTTATGGGCAGGTTGGAAATAGCCTTTTATTTTTACATGCGTAACTCAATTTTTAGTAATATGTGGTGACAGTATAGTTAATTTTTGAGCACCTAGGTACCACTAGAAATGTAATGAATGAAACACGATGGAAACTGATATTTAAACTTTGATTTTTTACTTGATTTTTTTTTTTCATTAGAGTGTTGATGGCATGTTGTCCTGTGGCTCAATCCACATTCTGTTCGGTGGAGCCTTCAATCTAGGACTTTTAAGGAAAAAAGTTTGCCCTTCCAAAAAAGGGCTAGTCATTCATAGGATCGAGGTATAGACTTGGAGAGTCGCTTAAGTACGTGATCAGAATTAAAGCCAAATGTCGCTTAATGTTGCTGCTGTCGGTCTTCACTTTCATTAATTTCCCCGCTGCTCCGTCATGGTTGGGAGCTCTGAATCTGAATTTTTTTCACTCCCTAACGCATTTTTCTCCCCAAGGAGAGGCTATGTTTAAAAGTCAATTAGTTTCCTCACAAATGCATCGGTCAATAAAATTGAGTTACGATTCTTAAAACCACAAAAATGACACCAGTCTTACAGATCTGGACTATTTCTGAACACGTGTTCATCACGTGCAGATGTCATCGGGATACAGATCATCTGCACTTCATGCTCTGACAAGACAATCTGCCGAGACAGGGACGAGCTCCAAAAGAAAAAAAAGGTACAACGTCAAGGTTTTGTTTTGTTGTTGGTTTTTGTGGGTTTTTTGTGTTTGTGTGGTTGTTTTGTTTTTTTTTTTTTTTTTAAGAGTGCGACGTTGACTGGTGGCAGCCTGCAGAGCTCTCTTGCTGCCTGACTCTCCTTTTCTTCTCTGTCACTCCTCTTTCATGGCTGTAATTTTCACTCGGGTGGTTTTAGAAGAGCAGTTTAGTTACTTGCCTGTGTAAATGTGCTGGTAATACCTGGAAGGTAAATGCTTGAACCGGTAGCGAATAACTTGGCTACAAGTAGAATTTCTGAAGGAAGAACAACAACAACAACAGGAAGCAAGTAGCGAGTTACCCCAAATTTGTGTGTGTCAAACACATCGAAGTTTTATTGCCAAACATTGTTTGGCAATGTGTTCCAAATGGCTCGTTTTGGTAAACATAAATTTTCAGGAAGTTCGGGGTTGTGTGTGGAAAAACGTGCCCCTCTGTCTAGGTGTCCTGCTACGTAAATAGCATCAGTCAGTAGCACATCCAGTGGCAGGGCTGTTGTTCCCTGCTCTCGATATTGCCGTAGTAGTGTTGTGGTATTTCGACCTAAGAGGCGGGTTTAGGAATGGAAGGAGAATGCCTGTGTTCTGTAAGGGCTACGAATGCCGACCCTTTTCCCTGCCTGCTGCTTTCCTGTGCGTGAGATGAAACTGTATTGTTTTTCTCCCTTGTTCCCGGTCGAAATATTTCTGAAGCTGTCGCTGCTGAGGGTTTGCAATTTGCGTTACTGCGTTTTTGTAGAGTTCTAGTTACGGATCATTGCTACCGTGGCAAAGTGTCAAGATACGGTTTTCAGTTTAAAGCTTCAGAAGCTGCGTTCGCTGAAATCGGCGTAGGTGAAACTGATCGTTGTGGTTTAACCTGGCAGGCAGCTAAACACCACGCAGCTGCTCGCTCACTCCCCCTGCCCCCAAAGTGGGGTGGGGGAGAGAATCGGGGAAAAAAAAGTGAAGTTCGTGGGGTGAGGTAAAGACAGTTTAATAGGACAGAAAAGGAAGGGGAAACAATCATAATGATAAAAGAATATAAAAATAAGCGATGCACAATGCGATTGCTCACCGCCCGCCGACTGATGCCCAGCCGGTCCCCGAGCGGCGGTCGCCGCCCCCCGGCCAACTCCCCCAGCTTATATACTGAGCGCGACGTCATATGGTATGGAATATCCCTTTGGCCGGTTTGGGTCAGCTGTCCTGGCTAAGGTCCCTCCCAGCTTCTCGCTGGCAGGGCATGAGAAGCTGAAAAGTCCTTGACTAGCGTAAGCGCTACTTAGCAACAACTAAAACATCAGCCTGTTATCCACGTTTTTCTCGTACTAAATCTAAACCACAGCGCTATACCAGATACCAGGAAGAAAATTAACTCTATCCCAGCCGAAACCAGGACACCGGTCTTGCGCATGATCCCGCTGTGCTCGCAGGGGTGCTCAGTGGCTCCTCATCAAAACAGCGAGGTGTGTGTGGACGTCCGTAGGGTTGCGCTCGGGGTCTGAGAGCGTTGTGTATTTTTGCTATTGGAAGACGGAAGAGAGCGTGTGCCTGTTAAATCTAGTGACGGTCGAAGGTTGGGAGGGACCCTGAGCAGGTTTGGTGGCACAACTGCAGTTTTCAAAGATCTTGACCGTTTGGAGAAACGGCCTGGAAAAAAGGATTCCTCTTTTGCAGCGAGTTCACAAGGACAGATGGGTTGCTGTACTCTTTAACAAAAACACTCAACTTGGGACATATAGGGTGAGGAAATCGCGGCTATACTTAGGCTTGAGAAAATGTACGTAGGTATCTGTGTCTGTCACCTGCGCGTCTCTAGGAAAGTGAGTTCTAGCGAAAGTAAAGCTGCCAATGAGCCAAAAAAAAGGCACGGTCGTCTAAAACATGCAGAAGCTCTGGTGGCCTGTCTCAACAACCGTACCAAAGATGATGCAAAATACTTTTTCCTCCACTCAGTGTTGTAGTCTTCACAGGAAAGGAAGCTTTGTGCTAAACGCTGGGTTTTTTTTTCCTTTCCTCTCAGCAGAATGTCAACTGCCGTGAAAGTACGAGACAGATGGAAAGGATCCATAGTGGTCTGCAAGTACCGAGGTAGGTGTGTGATACGTGTCTGCATTTTTCCTAAGGTGCTTGTAGTATGGACTTTACAGTAAACATTAAGAATGTGGCAGCTCTCCTTCTATATTTTTTTTTATGTGAAATATTTTAACACAAATACTAAAAATAAATAAGGTCTGTTCTGGAGCATGGTACGCCTATGCAAAGCTTGCTTCCCTCCGTCTATTTTCTCTTCCTGAAAGCACAGTCTTCTGTTTCTGTGTGCTTACTATTAAAGGGTGCTGTGAAAGTAATGTTGGACTAGAAGAGGAAAGGAACTGTTTGTGAGAGTTCGGATGTTCAGGAGAAACGGACTTTGTTTTCACGACAAAAGCTTTATGCTTTTTCGGTCAGTCGGTGTTTAAAATACCTTACAGTAGCACTCGAAAACCTTACTGAGATACTAGCATCTGTGCTAAAAGCAATCAAGGTCAAAGAAGAGACGTGGACAAAACGGGACAAATCGGCGTCGCTTTGGTGTGTTTTCCAGGCTTTCCCAAGAAGCGTTAGCAGCCTCGTAACTAGCGACAGCGAGTCCTGTTGTGTTTTTGGTGAGTTACTGCTTCTGTAATGTCCTTTTTCCTTAACCTGCAGTGTGTAATTGACTTCAGTTGGAAAGAGATTTTCCAGAATGGAAATCTTTCTCATTCAAAGGAGTTGCCTTTTATGAGCGTCCCATCAGAATGCATGTTCAGAGATGATGTACTTGGCAGAAGTCATCCGCAACGAGACTTTTCACTCTCTCTGGAAAAAAAACAAAGTAGTAAGTCGATTTCCTTCCAGAGACCTAAGCGCAGCACGTCTTCCAACAGTCGATGTATCGCTGATCTTTGGTTCTCAGGTGTAACAGTCGAGATATCATAAAAACGTGTTCCTCCGCATGCTTGGGTACAGCCAAAAGCATTAGCAAATCCGCCAATCCCTTTTGGTAGCCTTATGTATTGCAGCACTGGAGATTTGATATTCCCCACCGCCTGCCTCCCCTCCCCCCCCCCCCCCCCCAAAAAAAAAAGTAAAACCATATGGGAGATCTCTTATCTCACTGATTTTTCTATCATAAATGGATTTTAAAAAAGAAAGTTAAAATTGTATAATTTACAAACTGACTTGCATTGCTTAAACCGCAACTGCCAAATAGCTGTAGCATATAACTTATTAGGTGTACTTAAGCAGTTAGGTAGTTGTTCTAAATCTTTAAAAAGAAAGGCAACCGAACGTTACGGGTTTTTTTCCCCAGTCTTTTGACAGAGTGCTCTGAAGTACTTTATTTCTGTCTCGCTTTCAACGGCGCGTTTCCCCGGCAGTTCGGTAGCATCGGTCTCGGCGCAGCTGGCCAGGCGTCCCTCCTAGTCATGTAACACACGCAAAACCCCTGGTCAAATGATGGCTGTGTGTTTTGGAGGTAGATAATTTAACAGTATGAATTCACAGCTATGCAATTTAAATTAATGCAAAAGGAAAATCAAGTATTTTTATGGTATAAGTATTCTTCTTGTATGTGTATAAACGTACACACACCTTTTTAGCATAAAATGAATTGCTGAGATTTGTTCTTTCTTTTTCATTTTACTCTTCCAAGTTTTACACTTCACTTTCAGCTTTATCGACCAAGCAAGCAAGATGCGCAGCAGCAGCAGCGCAAGGGCTGGAGCTGTGGCGGTGGATCCGTGAGCGTAGATGCTGATTACGGCGCGCCCTTGTCCTGCAGCCTCAGGGGGTTATCTCCCTGCAGCGGTGCTGTAAGGAAGGGACGAGACGTTTTCCAACACCAGCAAGAGCGTTTACTTCTCTGCGAAGAACGTGTTCAAAATCGTGTCAGTTAGTCTTAATGCTGATTTTAAGCGTTCGAATCGCGCTAGCTTTTAAAGGACGTGTTGTATTTCGAGCTGACCCATTTGCCTAGCATCCTCCTTTAGCTCAACTACTACCCTATCCCTTATCCTGACTGAATTCCTCTGCTGCCTTCGGTGCTATTTTTTTAATAGGCTGAAATATCCGTTGAGATTTTTGTTTTTCAGATGTCTCGCTGTAAGCGTCCCGTGATGCTCAAGAGAGACCCCCCAGCCCAGGTTTGCCTGCCGGTCGTTAGGCGTGCTGACGGTAAGGGGCCAGCTGCCAGCCTGCGGGACGGGGGCTGGGGGGGGGCTGCAAGCGTTTGGGGGGGCTGCCCCTCCTTTATCTTTCCAGCAGAGCCCCCCTTTTTGGCGGGGGTGCGTGTGTGCATACGTAAACGGCATTATTAAAGTAACGAGCTGCCGGTTGGGGCCGTTTCCCTCATTTTGTGCCTTTTTGGGGGCTGAAAAAAAGGGGGGGTTGGGGGACCTGGGGGGGGCGATGATGTCATTTGGGGCACCCCAACATCACCGGGGGGGGTGATAATGCTGTGGAGGAGCAGGTGAGTGGGGAATGGGGGGTCATGGGGGGGGGGGGTGTCGTTCCCCCCCAAAAAAAGGGGGTCACAGCCCAAAAATGCCTGAAAATTCACGGGGGGTTTCAAAAATTTTTAAAAACTGTAAATATATGTGTGAGGCCTTGAAACAGAGAAAAATCTCTCATTGTTATATATATTGAAAAATAATATTCATTTATATGTACAAAAGGATTTCAAAATAAGAACCTATATCTGCCATATTATATAAAGGATTTTAGAGTATAAAAAAATTTGAAAGACATATATAGGGTTTTAAAATACAAAAATAACTCGCGTACATATAAATTAAAAAATAAAGGGCTTTAAAATGCAAAAAGGATGATATATTTTATATATGAAGGAATTTAAAGTAGAAAAAAGTCTGAATAGATATAGCTATCTACACTTACATGTTACATAGAGAGTCTAAATAGATACTATATGTAATCTAAGAGATAATATATAAGTGTAAATAGATACCTAAGTCTAAAATCTAAGTCTATAAAGATATAGGTGTAAATATACGTAAGTGTAAATAGAGAAGTCTATAAAGACATTTAAGTGTCAAAATATGTAAGTCAACAGATATATAGTCTGAACAGGTATTACATATAATAAGTGGGAAATAGGGAGGATAAGTGGGAAATAGGGAGGATAAGTGGGAAATAGGGGGGTATAAGTGAAACATAAATATATGCTCTAAATATATATATATGTATGTGTAAATACATTAAGTGTAAATGTCTATGATAGATAAGGTTTTTAAAATGCAAAGAAACCCTGTTTATAGAAAGGATTTAAAAACTCTTCACCCCCCCACCCCCCCCGAAATACCTCTCTATTGAAGATATAAAAGCGCTTTCAAAAGCTGCGTCTTCCCTGTTCTCCTTTTCCGCCGTTTCCCATCCTGATTTGGGGCCAGTTCCCCCAACAGGGACTTTCCCCTGCAGGGCCGCGCACACAGAGCGGGACCTGCCGCGATGGCATAAAAATACCACAAAACCCCTGATTCAGGGCCTGCAAGGGGTGAAAAAAGAACCCCGCAATTTTGGGGGAAAAATACCCAACTTGGAGCTCCCGGGAAAGCCAAATCCACCTGGATTTGTACAGCTGGAAAGCAGAAAAACGCCCATTTTCATGCACAAAACCAAAAGCAAAAATCGCCAATTTTTGTTGTGAAAAAGCGTTGAAAAACCTCCAAATTGAATATTTTGGAAAAGGAAAAAGCCCCAATTTTTATATTATAGAAAAGCAAAAAACCCCCCCAATTTGGGGAAAATTTGGGGTGAAACACCAGCCATTTGAGGGGCATCGCTCGTGGTTATCCAGTGCGGGTTATCCAGTGAGGGTCAGTTATCGGGAACGGATTATCTGTTGCGGATTATCCCAGGTGAGTTATCTGCTGTGGATGGTCCCGGGCAGACCCCCTGGCGTAGGTCACCCCCACGCATGTCCCCCCACCCATGTCTCTACCCACACACGCCCCTCCCAGTGTCCGCCCCGCCTTTCCCATGCGAGGTTTTTCCCCCGTGCGTGCAAGGTTTTCCCCGTGACGCGCCCCCCGTATCCCCTGCCCTCCTGCCTCGTGCCCGCACTGCCCTCCTCTCTCGTCTCCCTCCTCCCACCCCCCCGTGTTCCGCACTGCCTCCCCGTAACCCCTCTGCCCCGGACCCCTGGGGTGCTGCCTGCCCCGCCAACCTGCCCGTTGCCCCCCGCCCAAACTCTGACACCCCCCTCCCGCTCCCCCGCACCCCGCTCCCACCCCACTCTCCCTCCTCCTGCGTTTTGGGTTTGTGCTGAAAACAGCATTGATGACGCAGGGGTGTGTTAGTTCCTGCTGAGCAGCGCTTGCACGGCGCCCGGGGCTGTTCTGCTCCTCGCCCTGCCCTGCCAGCGAGCAGGCTGGGGGTGCGTGAGGGTTTGGGAGGGCGCACTGCTGGGAGAGCTGACCCCGACGGACCCAAGGGATATTCCAGACTGTATGATCTCATGAAATAAAACTAGGGGGGAGGTTGGCAGGGGGGCCGCTGCTGGGCTGCGACTGGCTGGGCATCGGTCGGTTGGTGGCGAGCAATTGTTTTCATTTGTACCGCTTGTCTTTCCTGGGTTTTTCTCTCGGTTCTGTTCCCCCCCCCCCCCCCCCCCCGCTTTCCTTTTCCAAACAAGTGGAGTTTTTTCACTTTTGCCCTTCCAATTCTCTACCCCATCCCACTGAGGGGGGAGTGAGTGAGCGGTTGCGTGGTGCTTAGTTGCCGGCTGGGATTAAACCATGACACAAGGTGAGTTGCAAGCCCTGCCTGGCTAAATACTTTAGGCTCTCCGTGTTATTCCTACCGTCTTGATAGGCCATCCTTGTTCTTTCCCGCTGCTTTCAAGTGCCTTGTGCTCCAGAAGCAGTCTGGGAAGTATGGTTGTTGCAGAAACTGCTACACGCTGTGACTCCTTCTCAGGTTGTTAGCTTTGCCCTTTGTATGGGCTACCGAGGTCGTCGGCTCTGCACGGGACACAGGCAGCCCGCAGAGCTTGACGCCAAGCCATTCCTTTCCCCTCGGCGCAGCAGCGGTTCTGCCGCTGCTACAGGCAGCCACTCGCTCGAGGGCGAGGGGCTGGGATGACGACAGGCTGCTGCACGCTTCAGTCGAACTGAGACGCCGTTCTCTGGGGAGCCGCTGCAAGGAGAGCTCAGGTACGTTCTGTACTGCCGATGGCCCTTCACAAGGGAAGCGTGCTTTGGTTTTAGCAGAAAAAGGTGTCAGTCACAGGCAGCCACCTATCGCTGTGCACAGCTCAGCTATTTGGCAGGTGTCCGTCTTGTTCAAGTAGAGGCGTATTCCTCACCTTGCAGTCTCGATGGCAAAACCATCGGGGTTCAAGTTACAAAAGCCTTTTGACATCGGAGCGAGATGGCAGCTGGGTTTCTACCAGCACCGTACTTAGCTGTGTGGCTAGCTGAAAATGGCTCGCAGGCCAGGAGATATGCAGAGGGGTCTAAAATAAAGAAACCAAGTGTTGAAGTGATTGTTTCAAGGAGGCAAATTAGGCAGTTAAAGGAACCGAGCTGCTCCCCTGTCACGTTGGCAGAACAGCCCCTCCAGCCCACTAAGTGCTGCGTGTTGCAGGCAGCAAAGTGCAACTGTGATGCTTGCTGGCAGGAGCGGCAAGGAGTGCAGAGCTACGCGCCCTGTACAGAGCAAGGATGGAACCTGCCGGGCTCTACGGTCATCTGCTGAGGACGCCTAATACACGGGCAGGCCTCTTGGCTTTCCCTGCTTCATTTCTAATTCCTTTGCACGCTGGAGGGCAGGGTGGTAGGTGACGTCGTGCAGTGTCTCTCCTCCAAGTGACAAGCCCTGTGTGGCAAGCCTTGTGCGTGTGCAGGATGAGGAGAGCGGAGTGCTGATAGCACAGAGGTTGAGGAAAGGTGCAAACACCACAACAAAGCCCCAGGACCACCAGCGTATCGCTCGTTTGCAGGTCAGCCACTGGCACCGGGTCTGCTCAGAAGCGCGGTTTCCTGATGGACATAGCTGCCCCTCCCCTGCTTTCAGGGTGCCACCCGTGTGGCCTTATTTTTTTAAAATCTCTCTCCAGCATCTGTTGAGTCGCTGCTGTCACTCCCACAACCCGATGCCACCTGCAGTCCGAGACAGCGATCCCTGGGGCTTCCTCCGGGTTAGAAAGAAACCTGTTCCACAGGTTCCCCGTGCTGCTTCTCCTCCGCGGGTAATGGGCTGGGGGGCACGGACGGAAACAACCACGGGCCTTGTAAAGCGGCCAAAGGGAAAGGACTGAAATGCTGGGGCCACCGGGTGCTTTTTGTGGTACAGAGGCGATGGAGACTAGTGCCCGGGCCGCGAGTGGGAAAAGGGCAGAGAAATCTAAGCCCAGTACCCCCAGTAAGCAGTTACCGTCTTTCGGTGGTCCAAACTGGGCGGAGAGATCGGGAAGGGGTCGGTGAGGCGACGGTGGCACCCGGCGGCCGGAATTGGGTACTGCAGCTCTTGAGCCGCGCACGCGCAGTGCCGCGCGTTGCCGCGCTCGCTGCTGCCACGGAGCGACCAAACTCGGGTACTGCAGCTCTCGGGAGCCGCGCATGCGCGGGGGCGCGCTTTTCTTTGCTCGCTGCTGCCACCGAGCGACCGAAGTACGGCACTGCGCCTCGGGAGCCGCGCATGCGCAGAGGCGCGCTTTTCTCTGCTCGCTGCTGCCACCGAGCGACCAAAATCGGGTACTGCGGCTCTCGGGCCGCGCATGCGCGGCGGCGCGCTTTTCTTTGCTCGCTGCTGCCACCGAGCGACCAAAATCGGGTACTGCGGCTCTCGGGCCGCGCATGCGCGGTGGCGCGCTTTTCTTTGCTCGCTGCTGCCACCGAGCGACCAAAACCGGGTACTGCGGGTCTCGGGCCGCGCATGCGCGGCGGCGCGCTTTTCTTTGCTCGCTGCTGCCACCAGGCGACTAGAATTCGGTACTGCAGCCCTTGAGCCGCGCATGCGCGCTGGCGCCCCGCTTCTCCGCGCTGCCGTCCGCCGGTAACGGCAATGCCGTACCGTGGTGCCTGCGGGGTGATGCCGCCGCGTTCGTCGCTTCGTCCCGGTAAGGAAATGCCGCTGCCGCCCCACGTGCGCGGTGCCGGCGGGCGCTGGGCGCGCAAAGCGCGGAACTGCAGCGCCCGTGCCGCCCCCGGGCACGCGCTGCCTGGCGGCTGCTCGCTGCTGCTGCCGCCCCGTGGCCGAATCGCGGTACTGCAGCGCCGGCACCGCACAGGTGCGCAGCCGCGCCGCCGCCGCCGCTTACGCTGCTGCCGCCCCGAAGCCGAAGCGTGGTACTGCAGCCCGGCGTTCGCGCGCCGGCTCTGGCCCCTCCGTGTGCCGTCCCCATCCCGGTGCATTCGTCATCCCGGGCGGCAACAGTTAGGGTGCCCCCCCCGCATGCCAGCACCCCCAAGAGTGTCGGCGTGTTCCGGTGCTGCCCCCATCCCTGGGGCAGCTCCCCGTCCCCTGTCCCTGCGGCGGATCGTTGGGCTCTGTGTTCCCCCAATAAAACACGGGGACGGAGGGGACCGCTGGGGACAGGGGGCGGGGACCCCCAGAGAGTGGGCTGTGCTGCCGTCGCTCCTTGGTGCTGGCCCTGCTTGTCCCCTGTCCCCCCAGCGGTGATGAGCTCCGGGCCACTGGCGGGGACCCTCACTGTCACCTTCCCCCCACGCCGGTTGCCACCAGCGACAGGGACAGCAACGTACCCCTCCTCCCCCCCGCCACGCACACGGGTGCGCAGGGGCACAGGCCACCCCCCGTCAGGTGGACACGCTGGGGACACCATCTGCCCCGGGGCTGTTTGGGGTCCCCAGGGTGGGAGCGGAGCTGCAGGATGCTGGGTCCCCCCTGCCCGAGCCCTGCAGACCCAGGTGGAGCACAGGCATCCCCCGGCCCTGTCCCCAGCCCTGTCCCCACGTGGCCGTGGGTCGGTGCTGCCGTTGCGTGGCCAGCGGCTGGGAGGACACAGTTCCCGCCGGCTGGGGCCAGAGGAGCCCGGCAGCCTGGGGACCCCCGGGAAGGGCTGGCTGTGGTGGGGACTCGGCGCCCAGGGCACCCCAGAGACCCTACAACAGGGTGCAGCATGAACTATTTTGTTACCTGTGCAGTATCCATGAGTGAGTCCCCATCGTTCCCAACCTGGTCCCCCAGTGGGTCGGGGTCCCAGCAGCCCGTGGGGGTGGCTGCAGGTGTGGGGGGTGGGATCCCTTCTCCCCGCGGTGCCCCCCACCTCCCCAGGGTCATCCCTCCTAGTCTCAACCCCCCACATGGTGTCCCCAATCTCCCGAGAAACACCTCTGTCCCCAAATGTCCCCCTACCCCACTCCCAGGGTCCCTCCCGGACCCCAGGATTCCCCCCCTGCCCCGTTCTGAGGCCCCCCCCCCCCATCCCCACGGTCACCCCCAGTCCTGAGACAAGCCCCCCCCCCCCAGCACGGCAGGTGCCTGGGGAGACGCTGGGAAGAGCCGGCACCGCCATCTCGGGGTCCTGCTGGCCCTCATCCCCCCTAAAGTCTTGCACCATGCTCTGCTCCTTGAGGGGAGTGCCCACAGTCAGGGGGGTGGGAGCTCCCCTCCTCCCCAGGGAACCCCCCCAACCTGTCCAGGGCACTCTCTGCCACCTCCCCAGGGTCCAATCACCGTAACAGGGTCTGACCCTGGGATCTGGCTGGTTAACATCAGGTGCGAGAGAAGGTTCCTCATTACTCCTTGATTAGTTCTTAGGTGCCAGCTCGAGCTGGGTGCCTCCAGAGAGGGACGCCTATCCTGGATCGCCCTCCTTGCACACCTGCACCCGTCGCAGGAGGGTGCACGCTCACCATGGGAGCCACGTGGGAACCGGAGGCGGCCTCGAGGCTGCTCAGCAGCAGCCAAAACACCCCAGTGGTTTCAGACACCGGCTGTTTTGCTCCCGCACTGCCGAGAATAATAACCACCACTGTCACACGAGGGTCCTGCACAATCCCCACCATCGCACAAGGGTCCCCGTGCACCTGCCCGCCATTGCACGAGGGTCCCCTGCACACCAACCAATTACGTAAGGGTCCTCCTACACTGCCCCCCCCCATCGCACGGGGGTCTCCACACACCGACCCCTCGTTGCGCAAGGGTCCCTGCACAATCACCACCGTTGCGCGGGGGTCCCTGCACAGCCACCCGCGCGGCACAAGGCGCCGTGCGCATGCGTGCTTCCGGGGCGGGGACTACAACTCCCGGCGTGCCCCCGCGGGCGGCCCGGTGGAGCCGCGCGCTGATTGGCTGCGGTGGATATTTCAACGGGGCGCGCGGCGGGGTCTGCACCCACGCGGCGGCGGCGGCGGCGGCGGCGGCGGCGGCGGCGGCGGCGGCGGCGGCGGCGGCGGCGGCGGCGGCGGCGGCGGCGGCGGCGGCGGCGGCGGCGGCGGCGGCGGCGGCGGCGGCGGCACGAGAGCAGCGTGAGTGTGAGGGGCCGCGGGCACGGCGGGCTGAGGGGAGACCTGCAGGCTCCGGGGAGGGGGACTGGCGGAGCGCCGGGCCAGGGAGAGGCTGTGAGCATCGGGGGAGTGGGGCTGGGGGGAGGCTGCGGACCCTCGGGGGGGCCGAGGAGTGGGGCTGTGCATCCCGGAGGGGGCCGGGGGGTGGGGCTTGGGGGGAGCTGTGCATCCCGGAGGGGGCCGGGGGGTGGGGCTTGGGGGGCTCCGTGCCCTAGATGCGCTGGGGAGTGGGGTTGTGTGCCCTAGGGAGGCTGGGGGGGGCTGCGGTCCCCCAAGGAGCTGGGGAGTGGGGCTGTGGGTCCTGGCGGGATTCGAGAGTGGGGCTTGGGGCTCCCAAGGGGCTGTAAAATGGTGTGGTCGGGTGCTGTGACCACCGGGGGTCCTGGGGCTGGGAGGTGCTTGCAAACGCTGGGGAGGGGCTGCGAGCGTGGGGGACACAAGGGTTGCACCAGGGTCCGTGCACGATCACCTCCATCGTACGGGTGTCGCTGTACAGCCAGCCGCGCTGCACGAGGCGCCCCGGGGCGGGGGACTACAACTCCCGGCGTGCCCCGCGCGGGCGTTCTGGTGGAGCCGCGCGCTGATTGGCTGCGGAGTGTATTTCAACGGGGCGCGCGGCGGGGTCTGCACCGAGGCGGCGGCGCAGCGTGAGGGTGAGGGGCCGCGGGCCCGGGGAGCCGAGGAGTGGGGCTGTGGCGGGGGGGGGGCGGTCCTGCAGGCTCCGGGGAGGGGTGCTGGGGGGGCTCCAGGCGGGGGAGGGGCTGTGAGCATCTGGGGAGTGGGGCTGGGGGGGGGGGGGGCGGGGAGGAGGGGCGTGTGTGCCCTAGGGGGGCCGCGCAGTGGGGCCGGCGGAGGGGAGGGGGGGCCCTGTGTGCAAACAGGCCCTCCCTGCGAGTCCCCACTGTCGCCCCGTGGGGCCGGGGACCCCCCAGCCCTCCCTGCAGGTAGACGGGCAGCCTGTAGGCAATGGAGGCCGCCCGGCCCAGTGAGGTGCTCGAGTCTGGGGGCTTCATGGGCCGAGTCGACGGAGGAGGTGCTGGAGAGAGGGCTTAGAAACGGCCTTCTGCCCCCGAAACTCCTGGAGCATTTGAAGGGGAGGGACAGGCCACCCCAGGGCCCCAAGGGGAAGACCTCGGAGCAGGGACTTGGGGTTGTTCCAGGAGCAAAAGCTGGTCCCAGCCAGCTCTGCGCTGCTCCCCCGGCACCGGGATCAGACCTTTCAGCCCCGTTTCTGCCAGAAGCATCGCACAAGCGCTTGCCCTCCCCGGGGGCATCTTTGGGACTTGAGAACAGGCGCAGCAGCTGGGTTTTTGGGCTCAGAAATGGGCGCCAAGTGAGCTGGTTTGGGGGCCCAAAGCAGAAGCCGGTTTAGCCGTTTGTGCGGGGGGGCGGGAGGGCATTGGGGGCTGCAGGGGAAAGCAGGGGGTGGGCAGGGTGCGTGGACCCTCCCCGGGGGGGGGGGGGGCGGTCTGGTCCTGCTGGACCCCGAAGTGTGGGAGGCCGGCATGCACCAGGCCAAACTCAATGTCTGCGGTGGTCTCTGGGGGGAAGAGGTGGTCTCTGCTTTTCAGACCCTGCACGCCCTCTTCGAGTCCAGCTCTTCCTTGTCGACTGCTTAGTATAGTTATTAACTAATTAATCGTACAAACTAATGAATATTTATACAACGTACAACTATGATATTTAATCCTAATAGTCGAGTTTTGACGGCGATTGATTTACGACCTTGTCAAAAGCCCAGGCTGTTGCAAATAGCTGGAGCTTGTAAGGAGAAGGAGCTGAAATCAACGGGAGCTTCAGTGCAGAGCTGGAGCTTCAATTAGCCAGAACCGTAGCAAGCAGGAGCTGAAACGAGACGGGGTGTCCGCTGTCTGGGGCATGCCTTAGCCTTAGCCAGAGGCAAAATTACCTGCAGCTGTAACGAGCGGGAGCTGCGATTCGCTGGAGTGTCTATTTGCCGGAGCATCCGTCGGCCGGACTGCACTCCTAGCACGGCTGCGGAGCAGCCAGGCGCAGGCAGGGCTGTCCCCAGCAAGGCGCTCCGAGCGGCAGGGAGGCGAGTTGTCCATCTGCCAGCGGGGAGCCCGGCCTCTTCCCTCGGGGATTAAATCCACGCCACGTGCGTCTCTCTGCGTGGAGGGTCTCTCCCGGTCCCCTTCCCGAGGGCTGAAGTGAGGTGGGGGTCTCCCGGGGGGCAGGCGGCAGCACGAGGCGGCAGTGTCTCCCCGGTACCTGGCAAAGGGGAGAGAAACCGGCCGGCTGGAGCTCCCGGGGTGCACAGCCCGGCCCCGCACGGCAGAATCCTTCCCTGTGTTTTCACCGTTGGCTGGGTGTGACAAACAGGTTCATTTTGTGCCTCCTCTTTTCCCAGCGTCACCTTCTGCGTCATGTGAAGAAAATCCTGCGTGGTTGATGCCGCTTGCTGCTCAGGTAATGGCACGTTTGGGGCCGGGGGAGCGGGGAGAAACACTGGCGAGTTCAAGGACGCTGCACTACTCCACATCAAACCCAGGGAAAAGGCAAATTTGCTGCCGGTGCAGAAACGCTGATGAACAGTTGCCGTTAACAGAGCGTGCCTCGTTCCCGAATCGGTCCCTGGGTAGTTACGAATGTTTTCCTTTCAGGTAAAAGAATGAACTATCATCTACGATAAATTAAGAGCTGCCTGTCACCTTCTTTAGGGTCAAGTGTTTCTTCTCTGTTCGTTCATACTGATTTTATGGGCAGGTTGGAAATAGCCTTTTATTTTTACATGCGTAACTCAATTTTTAGTAATATGTGGTGACAGTATAGTTAATTTTTGAGCACCTAGGTACCACTAGAAATGTAATGAATGAAACACGATGGAAACTGATATTTAAACTTTGATTTTTTACTTGATTTTTTTTTTTCATTAGAGTGTTGATGGCATGTTGTCCTGTGGCTCAATCCACATTCTGTTCGGTGGAGCCTTCAATCTAGGACTTTTAAGGAAAAAAGTTTGCCCTTCCAAAAAAGGGCTAGTCATTCATAGGATCGAGGTATAGACTTGGAGAGTCGCTTAAGTACGTGATCAGAATTAAAGCCAAATGTCGCTTAATGTTGCTGCTGTCGGTCTTCACTTTCATTAATTTCCCCGCTGCTCCGTCATGGTTGGGAGCTCTGAATCTGAATTTTTTTCACTCCCTAACGCATTTTTCTCCCCAAGGAGAGGCTATGTTTAAAAGTCAATTAGTTTCCTCACAAATGCATCGGTCAATAAAATTGAGTTACGATTCTTAAAACCACAAAAATGACACCAGTCTTACAGATCTGGACTATTTCTGAACACGTGTTCATCACGTGCAGATGTCATCGGGATACAGATCATCTGCACTTCATGCTCTGACAAGACAATCTGCCGAGACAGGGACGAGCTCCAAAAGAAAAAAAAGGTACAACGTCAAGGTTTTGTTTTGTTGTTGGTTTTTGTGGGTTTTTTGTGTTTGTGTGGTTGTTTTGTTTTGTTTTTTTTTTTAAGAGTGCGACGTTGACTGGTGCAGCCTGCAGAGCTCTCTTGCTGCCTGACTCTCCTTTTCTTCTCTGTCACTCCTCTTTCATGGCTGTAATTTTCACTCGGGTGGTTTTAGAAGAGCAATTTAGTTACTTGCCTGTGTAAATGTGCTGGTAATACCTGGAAGGTAAATGCTTGAACCGGTAGCGAATAACTTGGCTACAAGTAGAATTTCTGAAGGAAGAACAACAACAACAACAGGAAGCAAGTAGCGAGTTACCCCAAATTTGTGTGTGTCAAACACATCGAAGTTTTATTGCCAAACATTGTTTGGCAATGTGTTCCAAATGGCTCGTTTTGGTAAACATAAATTTTCAGGAAGTTCGGGGTTGTGTGTGGAAAAACGTGCCCCTCTGTCCTAGGTGTCCTGCTACGTAAATAGCATCAGTCAGTAGCACATCCAGTGGCAGGGCTGTTGTTCCCTGCTCTCGATATTGCCGTAGTAGTGTTGTGTATTTCGACCTAAGAGGCGGGTTTAGGAATGGAAGGAGAATGCCTGTGTTCTGTAAGGGCTACGAATGCCGACCCTTTTCCCTGCCTGCTGCTTTCCTGTGCGTGAGATGAAACTGTATTGTTTTTCTCCCTTGTTCCCGGTCGAAATATTTCTGAAGCTGTCGCTGCTGAGGGTTTGCAATTTGCGTTACTGCGTTTTTGTAGAGTTCTAGTTACGGATCATTGCTACCGTGGCAAAGTGTCAAGATACGGTTTTCAGTTTAAAGCTTCAGAAGCTGCGTTCGCTGAAATCGGCGTAGGTGAAACTGATCGTTGTGGTTTAACCTGGCAGGCAGCTAAACACCACGCAGCTGCTCGCTCACTCCCCCTGCCCCCAAAGTGGGGTGGGGGAGAGAATCGGGGAAAAAAAAGTGAAGTTCGTGGGGTGAGGTAAAGACAGTTTAATAGGACAGAAAAGGAAGGGGAAACAATCATAATGATAAAAGAATATAAAAATAAGCGATGCACAATGCGATTGCTCACCGCCCGCCGACTGATGCCCAGCCGGTCCCCGAGCGGCGGTCGCCGCCCCCCGGCCAACTCCCCCAGCTTATATACTGAGCGCGACGTCATATGGTATGGAATATCCCTTTGGCCGGTTTGGGTCAGCTGTCCTGGCTAAGGTCCCTCCCAGCTTCTCGCTGGCAGGGCATGAGAAGCTGAAAAGTCCTTGACTAGCGTAAGCGCTACTTAGCAACAACTAAAACATCAGCCTGTTATCCACGTTTTTCTCGTACTAAATCTAAACCACAGCGCTATACCAGATACCAGGAAGAAAATTAACTCTATCCCAGCCGAAACCAGGACACCGGTCTTGCGCATGATCCCGCTGTGCTCGCAGGGGTGCTCAGTGGCTCCTCATCAAAACAGCGAGGTGTGTGTGGACGTCCGTAGGGTTGCGCTCGGGGTCTGAGAGCGTTGTGTATTTTTGCTATTGGAAGACGGAAGAGAGCGTGTGCCTGTTAAATCTAGTGACGGTCGAAGGTTGGGAGGGACCCTGAGCAGGTTTGGTGGCACAACTGCAGTTTTCAAAGATCTTGACCGTTTGGAGAAACGGCCTGGAAAAAAGGATTCCTCTTTTGCAGCGAGTTCACAAGGACAGATGGGTTGCTGTACTCTTTAACAAAAACACTCAACTTGGGACATATAGGGTGAGGAAATCGCGGCTATACTTAGGCTTGAGAAAATGTACGTAGGTATCTGTGTCTGTCACCTGCGCGTCTCTAGGAAAGTGAGTTCTAGCGAAAGTAAAGCTGCCAATGAGCCAAAAAAAAAGGCACGGTCGTCTAAAACATGCAGAAGCTCTGGTGGCCTGTCTCAACAACCGTACCAAAGATGATGCAAAATACTTTTTCCTCCACTCAGTGTTGTAGTCTTCACAGGAAAGGAAGCTTTGTGCTAAACGCTGGGTTTTTTTTTCCTTTCCTCTCAGCAGAATGTCAACTGCCGTGAAAGTACGAGACAGATGGAAAGGATCCATAGTGGTCTGCAAGTACCGAGGTAGGTGTGTGATACTTGTCTGCATTTTTCCTAAGGTGCTTGTAGTATGGACTTTACAGTAAACATTAAGAATGTGGCAGCTCTCCTTCTATATTTTTTTTTATGTGAAATATTTTAACACAAATACTAAAAATAAATAAGGTCTGTTCTGGAGCATGGTACGCCTATGCAAAGCTTGCTTCCCTCCGTCTATTTTCTCTTCCTGAAAGCACAGTCTTCTGTTTCTGTGTGCTTACTATTAAAGGGTGCTGTGAAAGTAATGTTGGACTAGAAGAGGAAAGGAACTGTTTGTGAGAGTTCGGATGTTCAGGAGAAACGGACTTTGTTTTCACGACAAAAGCTTTATGCTTTTTCGGTCAGTCGGTGTTTAAAATACCTTACAGTAGCACTCGAAAACCTTACTGAGATACTAGCATCTGTGCTAAAAGCAATCAAGGTCCAAGAAGAGACGTGGACAAAACGGGACAAATCGGCGTCGCTTTGGTGTGTTTTCCAGGCTTTCCCAAGAAGCGTTAGCAGCCTCGTAACTAGCGACAGCGAGTCCTGTTGTGTTTTTGGTGAGTTACTGCTTCTGTAATGTCCTTTTTCCTTAACCTGCAGTGTGTAATTGACTTCAGTTGGAAAGAGATTTTCCAGAATGGAAATCTTTCTCATTCAAAGGAGTTGCCTTTTATGAGCGTCCCATCAGAATGCATGTTCAGAGATGATGTACTTGGCAGAAGTCATCCGCAACGAGACTTTTCACTCTCTCTGGAAAAAAACAAAGTAGTAAGTCGATTTCCTTCCAGAGACCTAAGCGCAGCACGTCTTCCAACAGTCGATGTATCGCTGATCTTTGGTTCTCAGGTGTAACAGTCGAGATATCATAAAAACGTGTTCCTCCGCATGCTTGGGTACAGCCAAAAGCATTAGCAAATCCGCCAATCCCTTTTGGTAGCCTTATGTATTGCAGCACTGGAGATTTGATATTCCCCACCGCCTGCCTCCCCTCCCCCCCCCCCCCCCCAAAAAAAAAGTAAAACCATATGGGAGATCTCTTATCTCACTGATTTTTCTATCATAAATGGATTTTAAAAAAGAAAGTTAAAATTGTATAATTTACAAACTGACTTGCATTGCTTAAACCGCAACTGCCAAATAGCTGTAGCATATAACTTATTAGGTGTACTTAAGCAGTTAGGTAGTTGTTCTAAATCTTTAAAAAGAAAGGCAACCGAACGTTACGGGTTTTTTTCCCCAGTCTTTTGACAGAGTGCTCTGAAGTACTTTATTTCTGTCTCGCTTTCAACGGCGCGTTTCCCCGGCAGTTCGGTAGCATCGGTCTCGGCGCAGCTGGCCAGGCGTCCCTCCTAGTCATGTAACACACGCAAAACCCCTGGTCAAATGATGGCTGTGTGTTTTGGAGGTAGATAATTTAACAGTATGAATTCACAGCTATGCAATTTAAATTAATGCAAAAGGAAAATCAAGTATTTTTATGGTATAAGTATTCTTCTTGTATGTGTATAAACGTACACACACCTTTTTAGCATAAAATGAATTGCTGAGATTTGTTCTTTCTTTTTCATTTTACTCTTCCAAGTTTTACACTTCACTTTCAGCTTTATCGACCAAGCAAGCAAGATGCGCAGCAGCAGCAGCGCAAGGGCTGGAGCTGTGGCGGTGGATCCGTGAGCGTAGATGCTGATTACGGCGCGCCCTTGTCCTGCAGCCTCAGGGGGTTATCTCCCTGCAGCGGTGCTGTAAGGAAGGGACGAGACGTTTTCCAACACCAGCAAGAGCGTTTACTTCTCTGCGAAGAACGTGTTCAAAATCGTGTCAGTTAGTCTTAATGCTGATTTTAAGCGTTCGAATCGCGCTAGCTTTTAAAGGACGTGTTGTATTTCGAGCTGACCCATTTGCCTAGCATCCTCCTTTAGCTCAACTACTACCCTATCCCTTATCCTGACTGAATTCCTCTGCTGCCTTCGGTGCTATTTTTTTAATAGGCTGAAATATCCGTTGAGATTTTTGTTTTTCAGATGCCTCGCTGTGAGCGTCCCGTGGTGCTCAGGAGAGACCCCCCAGCCCAGGTTTGCCTGCCGGTCGTTAGGCGTGCTGACGGTAAGGGGCCAGCTGCCAGCCTGCGGGACGGGGGCTGGGGGGGGGCTGCAAGCGTTTGGGGGGGCTGCCCCTCCTTTATCTTTCCAGCAGAGCCCCCCTTTTTGGCGGGGGTGCGTGTGTGCATACGTAAACGGCATTATTAAAGTAACGAGCTGCCGGTTGGGGCCGTTTCCCTCATTTTGTGCCTTTTTGGGGGCTGAAAAAAAGGGGGGGTTGGGGGACCTGGGGGGGGCGATGATGTCATTTGGGGCACCCCAACATCACCGGGGGGGGTGATAATGCTGTGGAGGAGCAGGTGAGTGGGGAATGGGGGGTCATGGGGGGGGGGGGGGGTGTCGTTCCCCCCCAAAAAAAGGGGGTCACAGCCCAAAAATGCCTGAAAATTCACGGGGGTTTCAAAAATTTTTAAAAACTGTAAATATATGTGTGAGGCCTTGAAACAGAGAAAAATCTCTCATTGTTATATATATTGAAAAATAATATTCATTTATATGTACAAAAGGATTTCAAAATAAGAACCTATATCTGCCATATTATATAAAGGATTTTAGAGTATAAAAAAATTTGAAAGACATATATAGGGTTTTAAAATACAAAAATAACTCGCGTACATATAAATTAAAAAATAAAGGGCTTTAAAATGCAAAAAGGATGATATATTTTATATATGAAGGAATTTAAAGTAGAAAAAAGTCTGAATAGATATAGCTATCTACACTTACATGTTACATAGAGAGTCTAAATAGATACTATATGTAATCTAAGAGATAATATATAAGTGTAAATAGATACCTAAGTCTAAAATCTAAGTCTATAAAGATATAGGTGTAAATATACGTAAGTGTAAATAGAGAAGTCTATAAAGACATTTAAGTGTCAAAATATGTAAGTCAACAGATATATAGTCTGAACAGGTATTACATATAATAAGTGGGAAATAGGGAGGATAAGTGGGAAATAGGGAGGATAAGTGGGAAATAGGGGGGTATAAGTGAAACATAAATATATGCTCTAAATATATATATATGTATGTGTAAATACATTAAGTGTAAATGTCTATGATAGATAAGGTTTTTAAAATGCAAAGAAACCCTGTTTATAGAAAGGATTTAAAAACTCTTCACCCCCCACCCCCCCCGAAATACCTCTCTATTGAAGATATAAAAGCGCTTTCAAAAGCTGCGTCTTCCCTGTTCTCCTTTTCCGCCGTTTCCCATCCTGAATTTGGGGCCAGTTCCCCCAACAGGGACTTTCCCCTGCAGGGCCGCGCACACAGAGCGGGACCTGCCGCGATGGCATAAAAATACCACAAAACCCCTGATTCAGGGCCTGCAAGGGGTGAAAAAAGAACCCCGCAATTTTGGGGGGAAAAATACCCAACTTGGAGCTCCCGGGAAAGCCAAATCCACCTGGATTTGTACAGCTGGAAAGCAGAAAAACGCCCATTTTCATGCACAAAACCAAAAGCAAAAATCGCCAATTTTTGTTGTGAAAAAGCGTTGAAAAACCTCCAAATTGAATATTTTGGAAAAGGAAAAAGCCCCAATTTTTATATTATAGAAAAGCAAAAAACCCCCCCAATTTGGGGAAAATTTGGGGTGAAACACCAGCCATTTGAGGGGCATCGCTCGTGGTTATCCAGTGCGGGTTATCCAGTGAGGGTCAGTTATCGGGAACGGATTATCTGTTGCGGATTATCCCAGGTGAGTTATCTGCTGTGGATGGTCCCGGGCGGACCCCCTGGCGTAGGTCACCCCACGCATGTCCCCCCACCCATGTCTCTACCCACACACGCCCCTCCCAGTGTCCGCCCCGCCTTTCCCATGCGAGGTTTTTCCCCCGTGCGTGCAAGGTTTTCCCCGTGACGCGCCCCCCGTATCCCCTGCCCTCCTGCCTCGTGCCCGCACTGCCCTCCTCTCTCGTCTCCCTCCTCCCACCCCCCGTGTTCCGCACTGCCTCCCCGTAACCCCTCTGCCCCGGACCCCTGGGGTGCTGCCTGCCCCGCCAACCTGCCCGTTGCCCCCCGCCCAAACTCTGACACCCCCCTCCCGCTCCCCCGCACCCCGCTCCCACCCACTCTCCCTCCTCCTGCGTTTTGGGTTTGTGCTGAAAACAGCATTGATGACGCAGGGGTGTGTTAGTTCCTGCTGAGCAGCGCTTGCACGGCGCCCGGGGCTGTTCTGCTCCTCGCCCTGCCCTGCCAGCGAGCAGGCTGGGGGTGCGTGAGGGTTTGGGAGGGCGCACTGCTGGGAGAGCTGACCCCGACGGACCCAAGGGATATTCCAGACTGTATGATCTCATGAAATAAAACTAGGGGGGAGGTTGGCAGGGGGGCCGCTGCTGGGCTGCGACTGGCTGGGCATCGGTCGGTTGGTGGCGAGCAATTGTTTTCATTTGTACCGCTTGTCTTTCCTGGGTTTTTCTCTCGGTTCTGTTCCCCCCCCCCCCCCCCCCCCCCCCGCTTTCCTTTTCCAAACAAGTGGAGTTTTTTCACTTTTGCCCTTCCAATTCTCTACCCCATCCCACTGAGGGGGGAGCGAGTGAGCGGTTGCGTGGTGCTTAGTTGCCGGCTGGGATTAAACCATGACACAAGGTGAGTTGCAAGCCCTGCC
>NW_027441650.1:0-52497 GCF_964195595.1 Calonectris borealis
GGGTGATGGGGAGGGATTTGGGGTCCCAAAGGTGGTGGAAGGGCATGGGGGGGGATTTGGGGGTGATGGGGAGGGATTTGGGGTCCCAGGGATGGTGGAGGGGCATGGGGGGGATTTGGGGTCCCAAAGGTGGTGGAAGGGCATGGGGGGGGATTTGGGGGTGATGGGGAGGGATTTGGGGGTCCCAAAGGTGGTGGAAGGGCATGGGGGGGATTTGGGGGTGATGGGGAGGGATTTGGGGGTCCCAGGGATGGTGGAGGGGCATGGGGGGGATTTGGGGGTCCCAAAGGTGGTGGAAGGGCATGGGGGGGGATTTGGGGGTGATGGGAGGGATTTGGGGGTCCCAAAGGTGGTGGAAGGGCATGGGGGGGGATTTGGGGGTGATGGGGAGGGATTTGGGGGTCCCAGGGATGGTGGAGGGGCATGGGGGGATTTGGGGGTCCCAAAGGTGGTGGAAGGGCATGGGGGGGGATTTGGGGGTGATGGGGAGGGATTTGGGGGTCCCAAAGGTGGTGGAAGGGCATGGGGGGGGATTTGGGGGTGATGGGGAGGGATTTGGGGGTCCCAGGGATGGTGGAGGGGCATGGGGGGGATTTGGGGGTCCCAAAGGTGGTGGAAGGGCATGGGGGGGGATTTGGGGGTGATGGGGAGGGATTTGGGGGTCCCAAAGGTGGTGGAAGGGCATGGGGGGGGATTTGGGGGTGATGGGGAGGGATTTGGGGGTCCCAAAGGTGGTGGAAGGGCATGGGGGGGATTTGGGGGTTCCAGGAATGGGGGGGCATCCCGGGAGGGGATTTGGGGGTCGCAGGGGTGATGGAGGGGGGAAGCTGAGGGGCGTTTGGGGGTGTTGGGGGGGCTGGGGAGGGATTTGGGGGTCCCAGGGGTGGTGGAGGGGCATGGGGGGGATTTGGGGGTGTTGGGGGGGGCTGGGGAGGGATTTGGGGGTCCAGGGGTGGTGGAGGGGCCCTGGGGGCGGATTCGGGGGTGATGGGGAGGGGCTGGGGAGGGATTTGGGGGTCCCAGGGGTGGTGGAGGGGCATGGGGGGGGATTTGGGGGTGATGGGGAGGGGCTGGGGAGGGATTTGGGGTCCCAGGGGTGTGGAGGGGCATGGGGGGGGATTTGGGGGTGTTGGGGGGGGCTGGGGAGGTATTTGGGGTTCCCAGGGGTGGTGGAGGGGCTGGGGAGGGATTTGGGGGTCCCAGGGGTGGTGGAGGGGCATGGGGGGGGATTTGGGGGTGATGGGGAGGGGCTGGGGAGGGATTTGGGGGTCACAGGGGTGGTGGAGGGGCATGGGGGGGATTTGGGGGTGTTGGGGGGGGCTGGGGAGGGATTTGGGGGTCCCAGGGGTGGTGGAGGGGTATGGGGGGGGATTTGGGGGTGTTGGGGGGGGCTGGGGAGGGATTTGGGGGTCCCAGGGGTGGTGGAGGGGCATGGGGGGGGATTTGGGGGTGTTGGGGTGGGCTAGGGAGGGATTTGGGGGTCCAGGGGTGGTGGAGGAGCGGGGGGGGGATTTGGGGGTGTCGGGGGGGGGAGTGGGCATCCCAGGGGGATTTTGGGGTCCCATGGGGGGTTTTGGGGTCTCATTGGGTCTGGGGGGATGGGGTTCAGGGTCCCATTGGGATTTGGGGGTCCCATAGGGGGTTTGAGCATCCCAGGAGGGTTGGGGGGTCCCATGGAGGATTTGGGGATCCCAGGAGGGGGTTTGGGGGTCCCATGGGGGGGTTGGGGGTCCCAAGGGAAGTTTGGGGGTCCCATGGAGATTTGGGGGTCCCATGGGGGGGTTGGGGTCCCAAGGGAAGTTTGGGGGTCCCATGGAGATTTGGGGGTACCAGGAGGAGGTTTGGGGGCCCTATGGGGGGGTTGGGGGTCCCAGGGGAAGTTTGGGGGTCCCATGGAGATTTGGGGGTCCCATGGGGATTTGGGGGTCCGAGGAAGAGGTTGGGGGCCCTATGGGGGGGTTGAGGGTCCCAGGGGAAGTTTGGGGGTCCCATGGAGATTTGGGGGTCCCATGGGGATTTGGGGGTCCGAGGAGGAGGTTTGGGGGTTCTATGGGGGGTTGAGGGTCCCAAGGGAAGTTTGGGGGTCCCATGGAGATTTGGGGGTCCGAGGAGGAGGTTTGGGGGTCCCATGGGGGGGTTGAGGGTCCCAAGGGAAGTTTGGGCGTCCCATGGAGATTTGGGGGTCCCATGGAGATTTGGGGGTACCAGGAGGAGGTTTGGGGGTCCCATGGGGGGGTTGGGGGTCCCAAGGGAAGTTTGGGGGTCCCATGGAGATTCGGGGGTCCCATGGGGATTTGGGGGTCCCATGGGGATTTGGGGGTCCGAGGAGGAGGTTTGGGGGTTCTATGGGGGCGTTGAGGGTCCCAAGGGAAGTTTGGGGGTCCCGTGGAGATTTGGGGGTTCTATGGGGGGGATTTGGGGGTCCCAGGAGGAGGTTTGGGGGTTCTATGGGGGGGTTGATGGTCCCAAGGGAAGTTTGGGGGTCCTGTGGGGATTTGGGGGTCCGAGGAGGAGGTTTGGGGGTTCTATGGGGGGGTTGAGGGTCCCAAGGGAAGTTTGGGGGTCCCATGGAGATTTGGGGGTTCCAGGAGGAGGTTTGGGGGTTCTATGGGGGGGTTGAGGGTCCCAAGGGAAGTTTGGGCGTCCCATGGAGATTTGGGGGTCCCATGGAGATTTGGGGGTCCGAGGAGGAGGTTTGGGGGCCCCATGGGGGGGTTGGGGGTTCCAGGGGAAGTTTGGGCGTCCCATGGAGATTTGGGGGTCCCATGGGGGGGTTGGGGTCCCAAGGGAAGTTTGGGGGTCCCATGGAGATTTGGGGGTCCGAGGAGGAGGTTTGGGGGTCCCATGGGGGGGTTGGGGGTCCCAAGGGAAGTTTGGGCGTCCCATGGAGATTTGGGGGTTCCAGGAGGAGGTTTGGGGGTCCCATGGGGGGTTGGGGGTCCCAAGGGAAGTTTGGGGGTCCTGTGGGGATTTGGGGGTCCCAGGAAGGGTTGGGGGTCCCAAGGGAAGTTTGGGGCTCCCATGGAGATTTGGGGGTCCGAGGAGGAGGTTTGGGGGGTTCTATGGGGGGGTTGAGGGTCCCAAGGGAAGTTTGAGGGTCCCATGGAGATTTGGGGGTCCGAGGAGGAGGTTTGGGGGTCCATGGGGGGGTTGAGGGTCCCAAGGGAAGTTTGGGGCATCCCATGGAGATTTGGGGGTCCCATGGAGATTTGGGGGTACCAGGAGGAGGTTTGGGGGTCCCATGGGGGGTTGGGGGTCCCAAGGGAAGTTTGGGCGTCCTGTGGGGATTTGGGGGTCCCAGGAGGGGTTGGGGGTCCCAAGGGAAGTTTGGGGGTCCCATGGAGATTTGGGGGTCCCATGGGGATTTGGGGGTCCGAGGAGGAGATTTGGGGGTCCTATGGGGGGGTTGAGGGTCCCAAGGGAAGTTTGGGCGTCCCATGGAGATTTGGGGGTCCGAGGAGGAGGTTTGGGGTTCTATGGGGGGGTTGAGGGTCCCAAGGGAAGTTTGGGGGTCCCGTGGAGATTTGGGGGTTCTATGGGGGGGATTTGGGGGTCCCAGGAGGAGGTTTGGGGGTTCTATGGGGGGGTTGATGGTCCCAAGGGAAGTTTGGGGGTCCTGTGGGGATTTGGGGGTCCGAGGAGGAGGTTTGGGGGTTCTATGGGGGGGTTGAGGGTCCCAAGGGAAGTTTGGGGGTCTCATGCAGATTTGGGGGTTCCAGGAGGAGGTTTGGGGGTTCTATGGGGGGGTTGAGGGTCCCAAGGGAAGTTTGGGGGTCCCATGCAGATTTGGGGGTTCCAGGAGGAGGTTTGGGGGTTCTATGGGGGGGTTGAGGGTCCCAAGGGAAGTTTGGGCGTCCCATGGAGATTTGGGGGTCCATGGAGATTTGGGGGTCCAAGGAGGAGGTTTGGGGGCCCCATGGGGGGGTTGGGGGTTCCAGGGGAAGTTTGGGCAGTCCCATGGAGATTTGGGGGTCCCATGGGGGGGTTGGGGTCCCAAGGGAAGTTTGGGGGTCCCATGGAGATTTGGGGGTCCGAGGAGGAGGTTTGGGGGTCCCATGGGGGGGTTGAGGGTCCCAAGGGAAGTTTGGGCGTCCCATGGAGATTTGGGGGTCCGAGGAGGAGATTTGGGGGTCCTATGGGGGGGTTGAGGGTCCCAAGGGAAGTTTGGGCGTCCCATGGAGATTTGGGGGTCCGAGGAGGAGGTTTGGGGGTTCTATGGGGGGGTTGAGGGTCCCAAGGGAAGTTTGGGGGTCCCGTGGAGATTTGGGGGTTCTATGGGGGGATTTGGGGGTCCCAGGAGGAGGTTTGGGGGTCCTATGGGGGGGTTGAGGGTCCCAAGGGAAGTTTGGGCGTCCCATGGAGATTTGGGGGTCCGAGGAGGAGGTTTGGGGGTTCTATGGGGGGTTGAGGGTCCCAAAGGAAGTTTGGGGATCCCGTGGAGATTTGGGGGGGTCCCATGGGGATTTGGGGGTCCCCCGGGGGGTCTCACCGGGCTCAGGGGGCTCCTTGCGGACGTGGTCGTCCTCGATGGCGCCGATGCCACCGCTGAACATGATGGGTTTGATCCACTCCCGCCGCTGCCCCCCCGGCAGCACCTGCCCGAAGGAGCGGGCGAAACCTGGGGACACCCCAAGGCGTCACCCCCCCCTGCCACCCCAAAATCACCCGCCCACGTGGCACCACCCCCCACCCGCTTCCTCAGGGGGTCCCCAGGGCTTCTCAAGGACATGGAGGTCTCCAGGAGCACCTGAAAGCTCTTTAAATGGCCCCAAGGCCCCCAAGGCAACGGGGGGTCCCCAAGGCCATGGAGGTCTTTGGGTGCCACCTAGAGGGTCCCCAAATGTCCCAGAGGGCTCCAAGGACGTGGAGGTCTTTGGGTGCCATCTAGAGGGTCCCCAAATGTCCCAGAGGTCCCCAAGGCCATGGAGGTCTTGGGATATCATCTAGAGGGTCCCCAAATGTCCCAGAGGTCCCCAAGGACATGGAGGTCTTGGGATATCATCTAGAGGGTCCCCAAATGTCCCAGAGGTCCCCAAGGCCATGGAGGTCTTTGGGTGCCACCTAGAGGGTCCCCAAATGTCCCAGAGGTCCCCAAGGACATGGAGGTCTTTGGGTGCCACCTAGAGGGTCCCCAAATGTCCCAGAGGTCCCCAAGGCCATGGAGGTCTTTGGGTGCCACCTAGAGGGTCCTCAAATGTCCCAGAGGTCCCCAAGGACATGGAGGTCTTTGGGTGCCACCTAGAGGGACCCCAAATGTCCCAGAGGTCCCCAAGGACATGGAGGTCTTTGGGTGCCACCTAGAGGGTCCCCAAATGTCCCAGAGGTCCCCAAGGACATGGAGGTCTTTGGGTGCCACCTAGAGGGTCCCCAAATGTCCCACAGGGCTCCAAGGCCATGGAGGTCTTTGGGTGCCACCTAGAGGGTCCCCAAATGTCCCAGAGGTCCCCAAGGACATAGAGGTCGTGGGATATCATCTAGAGCGTCCCCAAATGTCCCAGAGGTCTCCAAGGCCATGGAGGTCTTTGGGTGCCACCTAGAGGGACCCCAAATGTCCCAGAGGTCCCCAAGGCCATGGAGGTCTTTGGGTGCCACCTAGAGGGTCCCCAAATGTCCCAGAGGTCCCCAAGGCCATGGAGGTCTTTGGGTGCCACCTAGAGGGTCCCCAAATGTCCCAGAGGTCCCCAAGGACATGGAGGTCTTTGGGTGCCACCTAGAGGGTCCCCAAATGTCCCAGAGGTCCCCAAGGACATGGAGGTCTTTGGGTGCCACCTAGAGGGTCCCCAAATGTCCCAGAGGTCCCCAAGGCCATGGAGGTCTTTGGGTGCCACCTAGAGGGTCCTCAAATGTCCCAGAGGTCCCCAAGGCCATGGAGGTCTTTGGGTGCCATCTAGAGGGTCCCCAAATGTCTCCAGGGGTCCCCAAGGCCGTAGGGTGTCCCTGAGGGTCCCCAGGGGTCCCCAAGACCACAGAGCTCTTTGAGCAGCCCTGAAGGGTCCCCAAATGTCCCCAAGAGGTCCCCAAGACCATGGAGGTCTTTCAGTGACGGGGGAAGATCCCCAAATGTCCTTGGGGTCCCCAAGTCTGTAGGGGGTCCCCTGGACCATGGAGGTCTTTGAGCGTCCCTGAAGGGTCCTCAAATGTCCCCAGGGGTCCCCAAGACCATGGAGGTCTTTGAGTGACAGTGGAAGGTCCCCAAATGTCTTTGGAGTCCCCAAGTCTGTAGGGGGTCCCCAGGGGTCCCCTGGACCATGGACATCTTTGAGCGTCCCTGAAGGGTCCCCAGATGTCCCCAAGAGGTCCCCAAGGCCGTAGGGTGTCCCTGAGGGTCTCCAGGGGTCCCCAAGACCACAGAGCTCTTTGAGCAGCCCTGAAGGGTCCCCAAATGTCCCCAAGAAGTCCCCAAGACCATGGAGGTCTTTGAGTGACAGCAGATGGTCCCCAAATGTCTTTGGGGTCCCCAAGTCTGTAGGGGGTCCCCAGGGGTCCCCTGGACCATGGACATCTTTGAGCGTCCCTGAAGGGTCCCCAAATGTCCCCAAGAGGTCCCCAAGACCATGGAGGTCTTTGAGTGACAGCAGATGGTCCCCAAATGTCTTTGGGGTCCCCAAGGGTGTAGGGGGTCCCCAGGGGTCCCCTGGACCATGGACATCTTTGAGCATCCCTGAAGGGTCCCCAAATGTCCCCAAGAGGTCCCCAAGACCATGGAGGTCTTTGAGTGACAGCAGATGGTCCCCAAATGTCTTTGGGGTCCCCAAGGGTGTAGGGGGTCCCCAGGGGTCCCCTGGACCATGGACGTCTTTGAGTGTCCCTGAAGGGTCCCCAAATGTCCCCAAGGGGTCCCCAAGATCATGGAGGTCTTTGAGTGACAGCAGATGGTCCCCAAATGTCTTTGGGGTCCCCAAGGGTGTAGGGGGTCCCCAGGGGTCCCCTGGACCATGGACGTCTTTGAGTGTCCCTGAAGGGTCCCCAAATGTCCCCAAGGGGTCCCCAAGTCTCCCTGGGGGGGGTCCCCGCTCACCGGCCAGCACGGGCTCCCCGAATTTGTTGCCGTAGTCGCTGGCCCCGTCGCTGGCCCCGATGGCGATTTCCAGGGGGCGGGCGAAGGATTTGGGGTACGGCTGCGCCCCATCTTCCCAGGGCAGCTCATAGCCTGGAGGGGGGGTGGCCCGGACGCCTGGGTCCCCGCCCGGCCGGGGAGGGACCAGGGGGACCCCAGGGTTGGAGTTTGGGGGGGGGATCCCAGGGTTGGGGGGACCCCAGGTTTGGGGGGAACTGGGGGAGTTTTGGGGGCTTCAGTGAGGAGTCCTGGGGAGTTTTGGGGGGCCCAGGGGGTTATGGGGGGGGGGGGTTAAGGGATTGGGGGAATTGTGGGGGGGATCCGAGGGGTTGGGGGTCCCATGGTTGGGGGGACCCCAGGTTTGGGGGGAAGTGGGGGATTTTTGGGGGGGTTCAGTGAGGTTTGGGGGAGTCCTGGGGAGTTTTGGGGGGGCCCAGGGGGTTATGGGGGGGGGGGTCTAAGGGATTGGGGGAGTTGTGGGGGGGGATCCCAGGGGTTGGGGGTCCCATGGTTGGGGGGACCCCAGGTTTGGGGGGAAGTGGGGGAGTTTTGGGGGGGTTCAGTGAGGTTTGGGGGAGTCCTGGGGAGTTTTGGGGGGGCCCAGGGGGTTATGGGGGGGGGTCTAAGGGATTGGGGGAGTTGTGGGGGGGATCCCAGGGGTTGGGGGTCCCATGGTTGGGGGGACCCCAGGTTTGGGGGGAACTGGGGGAGTTTTGGGGGGGTTCAGTGAGGTTTGGGGGAGTCCTGGGGAGTTTTGGGGGGCCCAGGGGGTTATGGGGGGCGGGTCTAAGGGATTGGGGGAGTTGTGGGGGGGATCCCAGGGGTTGGGGGGTCCCATGGTTGGGGGGACCCCAGGTTTGGGGGGAACTGGGGAGTTTTGGGGGCTTCAGTGAGGAGTCCTGGGGAGTTTTGGGGGGGTCCACGGGGTTATGGGGGGGGGGGTTAAGGGATTGGGGGAATTGTGGGGGGGATCCCAGGGGTTGGGGGTCCCATGGTTGGGGGGACCCCAGGTTTGGGGGGAACTGGGGGAGTTTTGGGGGGTTCAGTGAGGTTTGGGAGAGTCTGGGGAGTTTTGGGGGGGCCCAGGGGGTTATGGGGGGGGGGGGGGGGTCTAAGGGATTGGGGGAATTGTGGGGGGATCCCAGGGGTTGGGGGATCCCAGGGGGTGTTTGGGGGGTCCCTGGGATATTGGGGTTCCTGGGGGGTGTTTGGGGGGTCCCAAGGGTATTGGGGGGTCCCAGAAGGAGTTGGGGGGATCCCAGGGGGTTTGGGAGTTCTGAGGGGTGTAGGGGGGGTCCCAGGGGTATTGGGGGGTCTTGGGGGGGTGTAGGGGGGTCCCACGGGTATTGGGGGGGCCGCAGGGGGTTGGGGGGGTCCCAGGGTTATTGGGGGGTCTTGGGGGGGTGTAGGGGGGTCCCATGGGTATTGGGGAGTCCAGGAGGTTGCAGGGGGTCCCAGGGGTATTGGGGGGCTGCAGGGGGTTGGGGGGGTCCCAGGGTTATTGGGGGGTCTTGGGGGGTGTAGGGGGGTCCCATGGGTATTGGGGAGTCCAGGAGGTTGCAGGGGGTCCCAGGGGTATTGGGGGGCTGCAGGGGGTTGGAGGGGGTCCCAGGGGTATTGGGGGGTCTTGGGGGGGTGTAGGGGGTTCCCAGGGATATTGGGGGGCTGCAGGGGGTTGGAGGGGTCCCAGGGTTATTAGGGGGTCCCAGGGTTATTGGGGGGTCCCAGGAGGTTTCAACAGGTCCCTGGGGTATTGGGGGGGGGGGTGTCCCCAGGAGGGTTTTGGGGGGATCCTGGGTGTTTTGGGGAAGTCCCGGGGAATTTGGGGGTCCCCAAGGGGTTTGGGGGGGGTCCCGAGGGTCTCACCGGGGATGAGCAGGTTGCCGAAGCTGTACCCGGCGGTGCCGGCGATGACGTGGGCGCCGCGGCCGGTGCACTGCACGTCCCGGATCCGCCCCCCCGTCCCCGTCGTCGCCCCGCTAAAGGGGGCCACAGCTGGGGGGGAGGGGGGGCGGGGCCAGATGAGGACACACCCACTCCTCAAACCACCCCCTATCTGCCCCCCCTCCCCCCCCCCCAAACCCCGCTAACCGGTGGGGAAGTTGTGGGTCTCGGCGGTGAAGATGACGTGCCGGATGGTTGTCCTCTTCTCAAAGGGGCTCGGTTCGGCCGGGTCCTGAGGCCACAGCGCCGTCACCGGCACCCCCCGGATGGCGCTGCGGGGACAGGGGACACGTCACCACCCCCCCCCCCCGCCGCCACCGGCACCCATGGCAGGGCCACGCAGCAAGGCATGGGCACCCATGGGTGATGGGGTCCCCCAACCTCCATGCCAAGGTTACCCATGGTGATGGAACTGCCCAACCTCCATGCCATGGGCACCCATGGGTGATGGGACTCCTCAACCTTCAAGCCATCATCACCCATGGGTGATGGGGGCCCCCAACCTCCATGCCATGGTTACCCATGGGGATGGAACTGCCCAACCTCCATGGCATGGGCACCCATGGGTGATGGGACTCCTCAATCTTCAAGCCATCATCGCCCATGGGTGGTGGAGCTAACCAAACTCCATGCCATCAGCACCCATGGGTGATGGGATCCCCCAGTGTCCATGCCACAGCCATCCATGGGTGATGGAACTGCCCAACCTCCATAGCATCATCACCCATGGCTCATGGGACCCCCCCACCTCCATGCCATGGGCACCCATGGGTGATGGGACTCCTCAACCTTCAAGCCATCACCGCCCATGGGTGATGGGGTCCCCCAACCTCCATGCCAAGGTTACCCATGGTGATGGAACTGCCCAACCTTCATGGCATGGGCACCCATGGGTGATGGGACTCCTCAACCTTCAAGCCATCATCGCCCATGGGTGATGGGGTCCCCCAACCTCCATGCCATGGTTACCCATGGGGATGGAACTGCCCAACCTCCATGCCATGGGCACCCATGGGTGATGGGACTCCTCAACTTTCAAGCCATCATCGCCCATGGGTGATGGGGGCCCCCAACCTCCATGCCATGGTTACCCATGGGGATGGAACTGCCCAACCTCCATGCCATGGGCACCCATGGGTGATGGCACTCCTCAACCTTCAAGCCATCATCACCCATGGGTGGTGGAGCTAACCAAACTCCATGCCATCAGCACCCATGGGTGATGGGGTCCCCCAACCTCCATGCCATGGTTACCCATGGGGATGGAACTGCCCAACCTCCATGCCACGGGCACCCATGGGTGATGGGACTCCTCAACCTTCAAGCCATCACCGCCCATGGGTGATGGGGTCCCCCAACCTCCATGCCAAGGTTACCCATGGTGATGGAACTGCCCAACCTCCATGGCATAGGCACCCATGGGTGATGGGACTCCTCAACCTTCAAGCCATCATCACCCATGGGTGGTGGAGCTAACCAAACTCCATGCCATCAGCACCCATGGGTGATGGGATCCCCCAACCTCCATGCCATGGTTACCCATGGTGATGGAACTGCCCAACCTCCATGGCATCATCACCCATGGCTCATGGGACCCCCCAACCTCCATGCTATGGGTACCCATGGGTGATGGGACTCCTCAACCTTCAAGCCATCATCGCCCATGGGTGATGGGGGCCCCCAACCTCCATGCCATGGTTACCCATGGGGATGGAACTGCCCAACCTCCATGCCATGGGCACCCATGGGTGATGGGACTCCTCAACCTTCAAGCCATCATCGCCCATGGGTGATGGAGCTAACCAAACTCCATGCCATCAGCACCGATGGGTGATGGGATCCCCCAGTGTCCATGCCACGGCCATCCATGGGTGATGGAACTGCCCAACCTCCATGTCATCATCACCCATGGCTCGTGGGACCCCCCCAACCTCCATGCCATGGGCACCCATGGGCGATGGCCACCCCTGGCCTTGACGCCATGGGGCACCCATGGGCCCCACCTGCTGTTGTCGGAGAACTTGATGACATTGTTGGGGTTGCTGGAGCTCTGGGTTCCCATGATGCTCTGGAAGAGCGACTGCGGCTCCTCCCGCCCATCCACCAGCAGCCGCCCCTTGAAGAACCAGTGGCGGCTGTGCTCGCTGGGGACATGGGGACATGGGGACACGGTCATGGGGGGCAGCGTCACCAGGAGGGACATGGTCATGGGGTGGTGTCAACGGTGGACATGGGGACACGGTCATGGGGGTGGCATCAATGGGGGGACACGGTCATGGGGGTGGCATCAATGCAGGACATGGGGACATGGCCATGGGGTGGCATCAATGGGGGAGATGGGGACATGGTCATTGGGGGTGGCATCAATGGAGGACATTGGCATGGGGGTGGCATCAATGGGGGACATGGTCATGGGGTGGTGTCAATGGTGGACATGGGGACACGGTCATGGGGGTGGCATCAATGGGGGGACATGGGCATGGGGGTGGCATCAATGGGGGGACATGGGGACATGGTCATGGGGTGGTGTCAATGGTGGACATGGGGACACGGTCATGGGGGTGGCATCAATGCAGGACATGGGGACATGGTCACGGGGGTGGGATCAATGGGGGAGATGGTGACATGGTCATGGGGGTGGGATCAATGGGGGACATGGGGACATGGTCATGGGGGTGGGATCAATGGGGGACATGGGGACATGGCCATGGGGTGGCATCAACGGGGGATGGGGGGACGTGGTCATGGGGGGTGGCACCAATGGGGGACATGGGGACATGGTCATTGGGGGTGGCACCAATGGGGGACATGGGGACATGGTCATTGGGGGTGGGATCAATGGGGGAGATGGGGACATGGTCATGGGGGTGGGATCAATGGGGGACATGGGGACATGGTCATGGGGTGGCATCAATGGGGGACATGGGGACACGGTCATGGGGTGGCATCAATGGGGGAGATGGGGACATGGTCATGGGGTGCCATCAATGGGGGACATGGGGACATGGCCATGAGGTGGCATCAATGGGGGCCATGGCGTCGTGGTCATGGGGGGTGGCATCAATGGAGGACATGGGGACATGGCCATGGGGTGGCATCAATGGGGGCCATGGGGTCGTGGTCATGAGGGGTGGCATCAATGGGGGACATGGGGACATGGTCATTGGGGGTGGCATCAATGGGGGCCATGGGGACATGGTCATGGGGGGGGTGGTGTCAATGGGGGACGTGGTCACGGGGTGGCATGAATGAGGGACATGGGGACATGGTCACGGGGGGTTGGGGAGAACTGGGGGGCTGGGGGCGGTCGGGGGGGATTTAGGGGGGCTCCAGGGGATCTGGGGGGGCTCCGGGGGCACCTGTTGGACTGGGCCAGGTCGAAGCACTCCACCGAGGTGGGGTTGCGGCCGGCGGTGCAGAAGAGGCGGGTGTAGTACTGCACGTCCCAGGGGTCGAAGGCCAGACCTGGGGGACACCACCGTCCCAAGGGTCCCCAGGGACACCCCTGCCACCCCCCTCCGACCCCCCCCCACGTCCCCCCAGGTCTCTCGACCCACACCCAGCCTGTGGGCAGTGTCCTCCAGGGCCTGGAGGACACCCCAGGTCCCCATGACCCTTTGTCCCCGAGTGTCCTCATGTCCTCCATGTCCTCATGTCCCCATGTCCTCCACGTCCTCCATGTCCTCTATATTCTCATGTCCCCACGTCCCCATGTCCCCCCGTGTCCCCCATACCCCCACGTCCCCATGTCCCCCCCATCCCTGCCATGTCCCCCCCATGTCCCCATGTCCTCCAAGTTCTGATGTCCCACGTCCTCTGATGTCTTTGTGTCCCATGTCCCCACATCCCCATGCCCCACGTCCCCAAGCACCCCCTGTCCCCCATACCCCCATGTCCCCTTGTCCCCAAGTACCCCCTCATCCCCCCATGTCCCCCCTATATCCCCCCATGTCCCCCCGTGTCCTCCATACCCCCACGTCCCCTTGTCCCCCAGTACCCCCCCATCCCCCCCACGTCCCCCCCATGTCCCCATATCCCCATGTCCCCTTGTCCCCAAGTACCCCCACATCCCCCCCATGTCCCCCCCATGTCCCCATGTCCCCACGTCCCCTTGTCCCCCAGTACCCCCCCATCCCCCCCACGTCCCCCCCATGTCCCCATATCCCCATGTCCCCTTGTCGTACCCCCCATCCCCCCATGTCCCCCCTATATCCCCCTATGTCCCCAAGCAGCCCCACGTCCCCACGTCCCCCCATGTCCCCATGTCCCCATGTCCCCCCGTGTCCTCCATACCCCCACGTCCCCTTGTCCCCCTGTACCCCCCATCCCCCCCATGTCCCCCCCATGTCCCCATGTCCCCTTGTCCCAAGTACCCCCCATCCCCCATGTCCCCCCTATATCCCCCATGTCCCCAAGCAGCCCCACGTCCCCACGTCCCCCCGTGTCCCCCATACCCCCACGTCCCCTTGTCCCCCAGTACCCCCCCATCCCCCCCATGTTCCCCCCACGTCCCCATGTCCCCAAGCAGCCCCACATCCCCACGTCCCCCGTGTCCCCCACGTCCCCATGTCCCTAAGCAGCCCCACATCCCCACGTCCCCCCGTGTCCCCCACGTCCCCATGTCCCCAAGCAGCCCCACATCCCCACGTCCCCCCAGTGTCCCCCATGTCCCCACGTCCCCTTGTCCCCCAGTACCCCCCCATCCCCCCCATGTCCCCCCCATGTCCCCAAGTCCCCAAGCAGCCCCACATCCCCACGTCCCCCCGTGTCCCCCATACCCCCATGTCCCCTTGTCCCCCAGTACCCCCCCAACCCCCCCATGTCCCCCCCCATGTCCCCAAGTCCCCAAGCAGCCCCACATCCCCACGTCCCCCCGTGTCCCCCATACCCCCACGTCCCCTTGTCCCCCAGTACCCCCCCATCCTCCCCATGTCCCCCCATGTCCCCATGTCCCCAAGCAGCCCCACGTCCCCACGTCCCCCCGTGTCCCCCACGTCCCCATGTCCCTAAGCAGCCCCACGTCCCCACGTCCCCCCGTGTCCCCCACGTCCCCATGTCCCCAAGCAGCCCCACATCCCCACGTCCCCCCGTGTCCCCCATACCCCCACATCCCCTTGTCCCCCAGTACCCCCCCAACCCCCCCATGTCCCCCCCATGTCCCCATGTCCCCAAGCAGCCCCACGTCCCCACGTCCCCCCGTGTCCCCCATACCCCCACGTCCCCTTGTCCCCAAGTACCCCCCCCATCCTCCTCACATCCCCCCTATATCCCCCCATGTCCCCATGTCCCCAAGCAGCCCCACGTCCCCATGTCCCCCCGTGTCCCCCATACCCCCACGTCCCCTTGTCCCCCAGTACCCCCCCATCCCCCCCATGTCCCCCCCATGTCCCCATGTCCCCAAGCAGCCCCACGTCCCCACGTCCCCCCGTGTCCCCCATACCCCCACGTCCCCTTGTCCCCAAGTACCCCCCCATCCTCCTCACGTCCCCCCTATATCCCCCCATGTCCCCATGTCCCCAAGCAGCCCCACGTCCCCACGTCCCCCCGTGTCCCCCATACCCCCACGTCCCCTTGTCCCCCAGTACCCCCCCATCCTCCCCATGTCCCCCCCATGTCCCCATGTCCCCAAGCAGCCCCACGTCCCCACATCCCCCCGTGTCCCCCATACCCCCACGTCCCCTTGTCCCCCAGTACCCCCCCATCCCCCCCATGTCCCCCCCGTGTCCCCCCCCCCCAGCCCCCTACCCAGCTCGCGGTCCGCCTGCTCCAGGGCCTGGGGGCCACCCCGCAGGACGTCGATGGTGGTGACGGGGACGGGGCGCACGGGGACCTCGAAGGTGGCCAGCGGCTCCGGGTAGAGCTGCTCCGTCATGGCGTCCCGCAGCGCCCGCCCCAGCCGCCCCGCCGCCCCCGCCGGTGGCTGCCCCTCGAACTGGGGGGAGGACGGACCCCCTGTCACCCCTGTCCTGGTGGGGACACCCGCGGGGGCACCCCCAAACAGGGGGACAATAGGACCCCCTGGGACAGGGGAACACAGGGACCCCTGGGGACAATGGGACCCTTGGGGACAATGGGACCCTTGGGACAGCGGGGGGCACGGGGACCTCTGGGGACAATGGGACCCCTGGGGACAATGGGACCCTTGGAACAGCGGGGGGCACGGGGACCTCTGGGGACAATGGGACCCCTGGGGACAATGGGACCCTCGGGACAGCGGGGGGCATGGGGACCTCTGGGGACACGGGGACCCCCAGGACAGGGGGACACCAGGACCCCCAGGACAGCAGGGGGACCCCTGGGGACACGGGGACCCCCCAGGACAGGGGGACACCAGGACCCCAGGGACAGGGGACACTGGGACCCCCTGGGACAATGGGACCCCGGGGACAACGGGACCCCTGGGGACAATGGGACCCTTGGGACAGCGGGGGGCAGGGGGACCCCTGGGGACACGGGGACCCCTGGGGACAATGGGACCCTTGGACAGTGGGGGGCAGGGGGAACCCCTGGGGACACAGGGACCCCCGGGGACAATGGGACCCCTTGGGACAGCGGGGGGCAGGGGGACCCCTGGGGACACGGGGACCCCCGGGGACAATGGGACCCCTGGGGACAATGGGACCCTTGGGACAGCGGGGGGCAGGGGGACCCCTGGGGACACGGGGACCCCCGGGGACAATGGGACCCTCGGGACAGCGGGGGGCACGGGGACCTCTGGGGACAATGGGACCCCTGGGGACAATGGGACCCTCGGGACAGCGGGGGGCATGGGGACCTCTGGGGACACGGGGACCCCCAGGACAGGGGGACACCAGGACCCCCAGGACAGCAGGGGGACCCCTAGGGACACCAGGACCCCAGGGACAGGGGGACACTGGGACCTCCGGGGACAATGGGACCCCTGGGGACATGGGGACCCCTGGGGACAATGGGACCCTCGGGACAGCGGGGGGCAGGGGGACCCCTGGGGACACGGGGACCCCCCAGGACAGGGGACACCAGGACCCAGGGACAGGGGGACACTGGGACCCCCTGGGACAATGGGACCCCCGGGGACAACGGGACCCCTGGGGACAATGGGACCCTTGGGACAGCGGGGGGCAGGGGGACCCCTGGGGACACGGGGACCCCTGGGGACAATGGGACCCCTGGGACAATGGGACGCTTGGGACAGTGGGGGGCAGGGGGACCCCTGGGGACACGGGGACCCCCGGGGACAATGGGACCCCTGGGGACAATGGGACCCTTGGGACAGCAGGGGGCACGGGGACCCCTGGGACAATGGGACCCTCGGGACAGCGGGGGGCAGGGGGACTCCTGGGGACACGGAGACCCCAGGACAGGGGGACACCAGGACCCCAGGGACAGGGGGACACTGGGACCCCCAGGGACAATGGGACCCCCGGGGACAACGGAACCCCTGGGGACAATGGGACCCTCGGGACAGCGGGGGGCAGGGGGACCCCTGGGGACACGGGGACCCCCGGGGACAATGGGACCCCTGGGGACAATGGGACCCTTGGGACAGCGGGGGGCAGGGGGACCCCTGGGGACACGGGGACCCCTGGGGACAATGGGACCCCCAGGACAGCGGGGGGCAGGGGGACCCCTGGGGACACGGGGACCCCTGGGGACAATGGGACCCCCAGGACAGCCAGGGACGGGGGGACCCCCGGGGACACGGGGACCACAGGACCCCTAGGGACAGGGGAACAGCTGATGTCCCCCATGTCCCAGTGCCCCCCATGTGCCAACGCCCCCGGTGTCCCAGATGTCCCCAATGCCCCCAGTGTCCCCCACGTCCCTGGGGTCCCTCTGCCCCCCATGCCCCTGATGCCCCCCATGTCCCCAGTGTCCCCAGTGCCCCCCATGCCACCGATGCCCCCCGTGTCCCCAGTGCGCCTGATGCCTCCGATGCCCCCCATGCCCCCGATGTCCCCCATGTCCCCAATGCCCCCCCGTCCCCAGTGTCCCCAATGCCCCTGATGCCCCCCATGCCCCCGTGCCCTCAATGTCCCCGATGCCCCCCATGCCCCGATGTCCCCCATGCCCCCGATGCCCTCAATGTCCCCGATGCCCCCCATGCCCCCGATGTCCCCAATGCCACTCCTGTCACCCCCCCATCCCCTGATGCCCCCATGCCCCCAATGTCCCCGATGGTCCCAATGTCCCAGATGCTCCCCATGCCCTCGATGCCCCCAATGTCCCCAATGCCCCCCACGCCCCTGATGCCCCCAATGTCCCCCATGCCCCCCGTGTCCCCAATGCCCCCGATGCCCCCCGTGTCCCCGATGCCCCCAATGTCCCCCATGCCCCCCGTGTCCCCAATGCCCCCGATGCCCCCCGTGTCCCCGATGCCCCCAATGTCCCCGATGCCCCCCATGCCCCCGATGTCTCTGATGCCCCCTGTGCCCCCGATGCCCCCCATGCCCCCAACATCCCCGATGCCCCCGTGCCCCCTATGCCCCCCATGCCCCCTATGCCCCCCATGCCCCCAATGCCCTCAATGTCCCCGATGCCCCCCATGCCCCCGATGTCCCCAATGCCACCCGTCACCCCCCCATCCCCTGATGCCCCCCATGCCCCCGATGCCCTCAATGTCCCCGATGCCCCCCATGCCCCCGATGCCCCCTATGCCCCCGATGCCCTCAATGTCCCCGATGCCCCCGCATGCCCCCGATGTCCCCAATGCCACCCCTGTCACCCCCCCATCCCCTGATGCCCCCCATACCCCCGATGTCCCCGATGTCCCCAATGTCCCCAATGTCCCCGATGGTCCCAATGTCCCAGATGCTCCCCGTGCCCTCGATGCCCCCAATGTCCCCCATGCCCCCCGTGTCCCCAATGCCCCCCATGCCCCCCATGCCCCCGATGCCCCCAATGTCCCCCATGCCCCCCGATGCCCCCCGTGTCCCCAATGCCCCCCATGCCCCCCATGCCCCCGATGCCCCCAATGTCCCCCATGCCCCCCGATGCCCCCCATGCCCCCAATGCCCCCACGTCCCCGATGCCTCTGTGCCCCCGATGCCCCCCATGCCCCTGATGCCCCCAATGTCGCCGATGCCCTCTGTGCCCCCGATGCCCCCCATGCCCCCAACATCCCCAATGCCCCCAATGCCCCCCGTGCCCCTGATGCCCCCCGTGCCCCCCAAGCCCCCGATGCCCCCCAAGCCCCCGATACCCCCCATGCCCGCCCGTCCCCGGTGCCCACCTGCAGCAGGAGGCGGCGGGCGCGCTCCAGGCGCTGCACGCGGCCCAGCCCGGCCGCCCGGCAGAGGGAGACGGCGTTGGTGGAGGCGGCCGTGGAGACCCCCAGCCTGCCGGCACCCACAGCACCCATGGGACCCACAGCACCCACGGACCCCTCACCGGGCACCCACAGCACCCCACGGGGCACCCACCCTGCCCCACAGGACCCACTGGGCACCCATGGGATCCCGCAATGGGGCACCCACAGGGCACCCCCAGCACTCATGGGACCCCCCCCAGCACCCACAGCACCCATGGGACCCCCCACTGGGCACCCACAGAACCCCCACGGGGCACCCACCCCACACCATGGCACCCACAGGACCCACTGGGCACCCATGGGATCCCTCAATGGGGCACCCACAGGGCACCCCCAGCACTCATGGGACCCCCCCCCAGCACCCACAGCACCCATGGGACCCCCCAATGGGCACCCACAGCACCCCACGGGGCACCCACCCCACACCATGGCGCCCACAGGACCCCCCAGGCACCCATGGGATCCCCCAATGGGGCACCCACAGTACCCATGGGACCCACAGCACCCATGGGACCCCCCCCAGCACCCACGGGACCCCCCCCCAGCACCCACGGGACCCCCCACGAGGCACCCACAGCACCACACAGGGCACCCCCAGCACCCACGGGACCCCCCACCAGGCACCCACAGCACCACACAGGGCACCCACAGCACCCATGGGACCCCCAGGCCCCCCCAGCACCCATGGGACCCCCCCCCCATACCTGGGCCCGATCTCCAGCAGCACGTGGGGGCCCTGGGGGCGCAGGAAGCTTTGGGGGGCCACGTCCTCCCCGCCCCCCAGGGGGGATCCCAAGAGCCAGCGCAGGATCCGGCCTTCCTCCGCGTCGGGGGGGGTCTCCCCTGCGCACCCCAAACGCTGGGACCCCCCCATTCACACCCCCCAGCCCCAACGACCCCCTGACACCCAGTGCCCCCCAACACCCCTCAATGACCCCCCCACTGCCCCCCCCCCATCCCTCTGACACCCCTAAAGCCCCCGGCAGCCCTTGACTGCCCCCCCCCGGCCCCCCACCTCCCCCCAAGTCCCCATGTCACCCCCTGTCCCCCAATGTCCCCTCATATCCCCCCGGTCACCCCCATGTCCCCAAATCCCCCCCTCCCTTCAAGTCCCCGATGTCCCCCCCCCCCCAACGTGTCCCCCCCTGTCCCCCCATGTCCCCCTACCCCCCATGTCCCCCCATGTCCCTCCTCGTCCCCCTGCCCCCTGTGTCCCCCTGTCCCGTGTCCCCCCACGTCCCCCCATGTCCCCCTGCCCCCTGTGTCCCCCCCACCCCCGTGTCCCCCCACATCCCCCCATGTCCCCCTGTCCCCTGTGTCCCCCCCACCACCCCGTGTCCCCCCCCACCCCCCACACCCGTGTCCCCCCACATCCCCCCGTCCCCCTGTCCCGTGTGTCCCCCACCCCCGTGTCCCCCACGTCCCCCCCATGTCCCCCTGTCCCCTGTGTCCCCCCCACCACCCCGTGTCCCCCCCGTCCCCCCGTGTCCCCCTATCCCCTGTGTCCCCCCCACCATCCCGTGTCCCCCCCCACCCCCCCACCCCCGTGTCCCCCTACATCCCCCCATGTCCCCCTGTCCCCACCACCACCCTGTGTCCCCCCACGTCCCCCCATGTCCCCCTGCCCCCTGTGTCCCCCCACCCCCGTGTCCCCCACATCCCCCCATGTCCCCCTGTCCCCTGTGTCCCCCCCACCATCCCGTGTCCCCCCCCCACCCCCCATGCCCGTGTCCCCCCACATCCCCCCGTCCCCCTGTCCCGTGTCCCCCACCCCCGTGTCCCCCCGTCCCCCCATATCCCCCTGTCCCCTGTGTCCCCCCCACCCCCGTGTCCCCCCACATCCCCCCATATCCCCCTGTCCCGTGTCCCCCCCCCACCCCGTGTCCCCCCCACCCCCCCCACCCCCGTGTCCCCCCACATCCCCCCATGTCCCCCTGTCCCCTGTGTCCCCCCCACCACCCCGTGTCCCCCCACATCCCCCCATGTCCCCCTGTCCCCTGTGTCCCCCCCACCATCCCGTGTCCCCCCCCACCCCCCCCACCCCCGTGTCCCCCCACATCCCCCCATGTCCCCCTGTCCCCTGTGTCCCCCCCACCACCCCGTGTCCCCTCCCCCCCCACCCCCCCACCCCCGTGTCGCCCCCTGTCCCCCCCCGTCCCCCCCCGTACCGTCCCAGGCCAGGTAGTAGCAGAGCTCGCAGGTGACAGCGGTGACCCCCGGCTCCACGGCCCGGGCCACCCGCAGGGGGGACCCCAGCCCCAGCCCTGGGGGGGCCCCCTCAGCCCCCCCCCCGGGACCCCCCACCTGCTCGGGGGGGCCCGGCCGCACGTAGAACCGCAGCACCTGCATCTGGGGGGGGGGGGGGGAGAAGGTGGGAGGGGACCCCCAAACCTGGGGACACCCCCCCCTCCAGGCACCCCCAAACTTGGGGAGCCCTGGACCACCCCCCCCCCCCATGCCTAACCCCTGCGACCCCCAAAGCCTGGGGACCCTGGGAACCCCCAAACTCGGGGACCACCCCAGAGACCTCTAAACCCCCAAGGACACCCCAGGGACCCCCAAACCCTGGGGAACACCCAAACCTCAGGGACCCCCAAACACTGGGAATCCCCAAAACCCCCAGGGACCCCCTAAACCTCAGGGACCCCCAGGGACCCCCAAACCCCAGGGATGCCCCAGGGACCCCCAAAGCCTGGGGACCCCGACCCCCAGGGACCCCCTAAATCTCAGGGATCCCCGGGGACGCCCAAAACCTGGGGACACCCCAAGGACCCCCAAAGCCCAGGGACCCCCACACCCCCAGGGACCCCCTAAATCTCAGGGACCCCCGGGGACCCCCAAACCCCCGGGACACCCCAAACCTGGGGGTCCCCCCCCAGGGCCCCCCAAACCTCCACGGACCCCCCCAAACCTTGCCCCTGGGACCCCCGAAACCCCTCAGGGACCCCCCCCCCAAACCCCCCATGAGACTCTCAGGGGACCCCCCCCAGAACGTCACCGCGGGGACCCTCCCCACGTCACTAATGGGGTCCCCCTCCTTACGTCACTAAGGGGGTCTCCCCCTCCCTACGTCACTAAGTCGCCCCGCAGCCACGTGCAACCCACGCGGGACACCTCCCCCCCCTTACCCCCCCCCCCCCAAGCCCCCGCGATGCCGCGCGCGACCAGACCTCCCCCCCACCCCGGGGTCCCCCCACGCCACGTCACGCCACGTCACGCGTGACATCCCCCCACCCCGTACCACGCGCCGCTCCGCAGCCTCTGCCCCCGCCGCCGCCGCGGGGCCGCCACCAGACAGGGGGGGGCGGGGCGGGGGGCGGGCGGCGACCCCCGGTGACCCCGCCCCCTTCCGCGCGCGGGACCTTCCCCACCCCCCCCCCTTCCATCGGGGGACCCCCTCCCCCACCCCATCCAACCAGGTGGGCCCAGCAGTGCCCCTCCCCCCACCCCAGGGACCCAGGCGCCCGGGGTGGGGGAGGGGACATCCCCCCAACCCCCCCCACCCCCCCACGGGGGTGTGGGGGAGACCCAGGCGTTCGGGGTGGGGGAGGGGACACTCGTGGGGGGAGGGGGGGCACCCGGACCCCGGGGTCCCCCTTCCTGCTCCCCCCCACCCGGTTGCCTCATCGGTGGGGGAGGGGCGGCGTTACCCAGAAGCCCTTGCGGCGCCCCTCCCCCTCGTGCCACCCCCCCCAGCCCCCCCCGCCCCAAGGCCAGACCCGACCCCGTGACCCCGGGGGGGGGGGGGCGGGGCGGGGGGCACCGGGCCAGGGGGGCGGTGGGGAAGGGGGGGGGGGAGGTGTGGAAGGTCACAGGTGACATCACAGGTGACATCGCCGATGACATCGCCAGTGACATCAGGTGGCCTTGGAGCAGCACTGTGGCCCCAGGGGACCCAGGGCTCCGGGTGCCCCCCAATTCCTGGGGGTCCCAGGGGTCTCGCCCCCCCCCCCCCCCAGGGGTCCCAGGTGTCCGGGTGCCCCCCCATCCCCCGCGGGGGTCCCAGGGGCCCGCCCCCCCCCCCAACCGCCCCCTCGGGGGGTCTCAGGGGTCCGCCCCCTCCCCCCCCCACACCCTCCCGGGGTCCCAGGGGTCCGCCCCCCCCCAACCGCCCCCTCGGGGGGTCTCAGGGGTCCGCCCCCTCCCCACCCACACCCTCCCGGGGTCCCAGGGGTCCGCCCCTCCCCCCAACCGCCCCCTCGGGGGGTCCCAGGTGTCCGGGTGCCCCCCCATCCCCCGCGGGGGTCCCAGGGGTCCGGCCCCCCCCCCCCGCGGTGTCCCAGGCTCCGCCCCCCCATCTCCCCCTCCGGGGGAGTCTCAGGGGTCCGGCCCCCCCCTCCCCCCCGGGGGTCCCAGGTGTCCGGGTGCCCCCCCATCCCCCGCGGGGGTCCCAGGGGTCCTGCCCCCCCCCCCAACCCTTTCCCGGGGGTCCCAGGGGTCCGCCCCCCCCCCCCCCCCCGCGTGTCCCAGGCTCCGCCCCCCCATCCCCCCCCCCCCGGGGGTCCCAGGGGTCCGCCCCCCCCCCCCCCCGGACGCCCAGGCGTCCGGATGCTGCCGGCTCCCGGCCCCGCCCATCCCGCCGGCGGTGGGCTGGGCGGTGGGCGGAGCTATGCAAATAGACATGGAGGCGGGCTGCGCGCCGGGGGCGGGGCGGGAGGCGCATGCGCAGGGCTCCCGCAGCCGCCGCGGGACGCGGTGTGCCCGTGGTGTCCCCCCGGGTCATCGCGTCCCCGTGGGTCAAGGTGTCCCTCGTCCCCACGGCCCGGGTGTCCCCTGGGGTCATCGTGTCCCTCGTCCCCTCAGCTTTGGTGTCCCCATGGCCATGGTGTCCCGTGTCCCCATGGCCGGGGTGTCCCCATGGCTGGGGTGTCCCATGTCCCCATGGCCGGGGTGTCCCATGTCCCCATGGTTGGGGTGTCCCACGTCCCCATGGCTGGGGTGTCCCCATGGCTGGGGTGTCCCATGTTCCCATGGCCGGGGTGTCCCATGTCCCCATGGTTGGGGTGTCCCATGTTCCCATGGCCGGGGTGTCCCATGTCCCCATGGTTGGGGTGTCCCACGTCCCCATGGTTGGGGTGTCCCACGTCCCCATGGCTGGGGTGTCCCCATGGCTGGGGTGTCCCATGTCCCCATGGTTGGGGTGTCCCATGTCCCCATGGCTGGGGTGTCCTCATGGCCATGGTGTCCCATGTTCCCATGGCTGGGGTGTCCCCATGGCTGGGGTGTCCCCATGTCCCCATGGCCGGGGTGTCCCATGTCCCCATGGCTGGGGTGTCCCCATGGCTGGGGTGTCCTCATGGCCATGGTGTCCTATGTCCCCATGGCCAGGGTGTCCCCATGGCCAGGGTGTCCCATGTCCCCATGGCCAGGGTGTCCCCATGGCCATGGTGTCCCTTGTCCCCATGGCTGAGGTGTCCCCATGGCCATGGTGTCCTTCGTCCTCATGACCAGGGTGTCCCCATGGCCATGGTGTCCCTCATCCCCTCAGCTTTGGTGTCCCCATGGCCATGGTGTCCCTTGTCCCCATGGCTGAGGTGTCCCCATGGCCATGGTGTCCTTCGTCCTCATGACCAGGGTGTCCCATGGCCATGGTGTCCCTCATCCCCTCAGCTTTGGTGTCCCCATGGCCATGGTGTCCCATGTCCCCATGGCTGGGGTGTCCCCATGGCTGGGGTGTCCCCATGTCCCCATGGCTGGGGTGTCCCCATGGCCATGGTGTCCCGTGTCCCCATGGCCATGGTGTCCCACGTCCCCATGGCTGGGGTGTCCCCATGGCCATGGTGTCCCTTGTCCCCATGGCCGGGGTGTCCCCATTGTCATGGTGTCCCATGTCCCCATGGCTGGGGTGTCCCCATGGCTGGGGTGTCCCTTGTCCCCATGGCTGGGGTGTCCCCATGGCCATGGTGTCCCTTGTCCCCATGGCTGGGGTGTCCCCATTGTCATGGTGTCCCATGTCCCCATGGCTGGGGTGTCCCCATGGCCATGGTGTCCCACGTCCCCATGGCTGGGGTGTCCCCATGGCTGGGGTGTCCCTTGTCCCCATGGCTGGGGTGTCCCATGTCCCCATGGCTGGGGTGTCCTCATGGCCATGGTGTCCCATGTTCCCATGGCTGGGGTGTCCCCATGGCTGGGGTGTCCCCATGTCCCCATGGCCGGGGTGTCCCATGTCCCCATGGCTGGGGTGTCCCCATGGCCATGGTGTCCCACGTCCCCATGGCTGGGGTGTCCCCATGGCTGGGGTGTCCTTTGTCCCCATGGCTGGGGTGTCCCATGTCCCCATAGCTGGGGTGTCCTCATGGCCATGGTGTCCCATGTTCCCATGGCTGGGGTGTCCCCATGACTGGGGTGTCCTCATGGCCATGGTGTCCTATGTCCCCATGGCCAGGGTGTCCCCATGGCCAGGGTGTCCCATGTCCCCATGGCCAGGGTGTCCCCATGGCCATGGTGTCCCTTGTCCCCATGGCTGAGGTGTCCCCATGGCCATGGTGTCCTTCATCCTCATGACCAGGGTGTCCCCATGGCCATGGTGTCCCTCATCCCCTCAGCTTTGGTGTCCCCATGGCCATGGTGTCCCTTGTCCCCATGGCTGAGGTGTCCCCATGGCCATGGTGTCCTTCGTCCTCATGACCAGGGTGTCCCCATGGCCATGGTGTCCCTCATCCCCTCAGCTTTGGTGTCCCCATGGCCATGGTGTCCCATGTCCCCATGGCTGGGGTGTCCCCATGGCCATGGTGTCCCTTGTCCCCATGGCCGGGGTGTCCCCATTGTCATGGTGTCCCATGTCCCCATGGCTGGGGTGTCCCCATGGCTGGGGTGTCCCTTGTCCCCATGGCTGGGGTGTCCCCATTGTCATGGTGTCCCGTGTCCCATGTCCCCATGGCTGGGGTGTCCCCATGGCTGGGGTGTCCCCATGGCCATGGTGTCCCACGTCCCCATGGCTGGGGTGTTCCCATGGCTGGGGTGTCCCACGTCCCCATGGCTGAGGTGTCCCCATGGCCGGGGTGTCCCTTGTCCCCATGGCTGGGGTGTCCCCATTGTCATGGTGTCCCATGTCCCCATGGCTGGGGTGTCCCCATGGCCATGGTGTCCCGTGTCCCCATGGCCATGGTGTCCCACGTCCCCATGGCTGGGGTGTCCCCATGGCTGGGGTGTCCTTTGTCCCCATGGCTGGGGTGTCCCATGTCCCCATAGCTGGGGTGTCCTCATGGCCATGGTGTCCCATGTTCCCATGGCTGGGGTGTCCCCATGACTGGGGTGTCCCCATGTCCCCATGGCCGGGGTGTCCCATGTCCCCATGGCTGGGGTGTCCCCATGGCTGGGGTGTCCTCATGGCCATGGTGTCCTATGTCCCCATGGCCAGGGTGTCCCCACGGCCAGGGTGTCCCATGTCCCCATGGCCAGGGTGTCCCCATGGCCATGGTGTCCCTTGTCCCCATGGCTGAGGTGTCCCCATGGCCATGGTGTCCTTCGTCCTCATGACCAGGGTGTCCCCATGGCCATGGTGTCCCTCATCCCCTCAGCTTTGGTGTCCCCATGGCCATGGTGTCCCATGTCCCCATGGCTGGGGTGTCCTCATGGCCATGGTGTCCTATGTCCCCATGGCCAGGGTGTCCCCACGGCCAGGGTGTCCCATGTCCCCATGGCCAGGGTGTCCCCATGGCCATGGTGTCCCTTGTCCCCATGGCTGAGGTGTCCCCATGGCCATGGTGTCCTTCGTCCTCATGACCAGGGTGTCCCCATGGCCATGGTGTCCCTCATCCCCTCAGCTTTGGTGTCCCCATGGCCATGGTGTCCCATGTCCCCATGGCTGGGGTGTCCCCATTGTCATGGTGTCCCATGTCCCCATGGCTGGGGTGTCCTCATGGCCATGGTGTCCCATGTCCCCATGGCTGGGGTGTCCCCATGACTGGGGTGTCCCATGTCCCCATGGCGAGGGTGTCCCCATGGCTATGATGTCCTTCATTCTCATGACCAGAGTGTCCCCATGGCCATGGTGTCCCTTGTCCCCATGGCTGGGGTGTCCCCATGGCCATGGTGTCCTTTATCCTCACGACCAGAGTGTCCCCATGGCCATGATGTCCCTCGTCCCCTCAGCTATGGTGTCCCCATGTGTTATGGTGTCCCACATCCCCATGGTCAGGGTGTCCCCACAGCTTGGGTGTCCCCATGGCCATGGTGTCCCCATGTGTTATGGTGTCCCACATCCCCGTGGTCAGGGTGTCAGGGTGTCCCCACAGCTTGGGTGTCCCCATGGCCGTGGTGTCCCCATGTGTCATGGTGTCCCACGTATCCATGGCCGGGGCGTCCCCACGGCTGGGGTGTCCTCATGGCCATGGTGTCCCCATGATTGGGGTGTCCCTTGTCCCCAAACTCAGTCCCAAGCCGTGCAGGGGGAGGAGCCACATTTATTCCCCGTGTCCCCCCCTGTGGTGCAGGGACAGGGGACACAGGGGCCATTGAGGTCACAGGCTGTTGGGGAAACTGAGGCAGGGCTGGGGCAGCCAGGGACAATGATGGGGTGGGGTGGGGGATGGGGATGGGGCAGGAGCACAGATCTGGAGGTCGGGGACACCTCGGGGAGCTTGGGGACGGGTCCGAGGAGGTTGGGGACATCTGAGGGGTTGGGGACATATCGTGGAGAGGGGGGTTGGGGACACACTGGGGGGGTGACGTTGGGATGGGGGAGGTTGGGGATGTCCTGGAGATGTTGGGGACACACTGAGGGGGTTGGGGACACACTGGGGAGGTTGGGGACATGTTGGGGGGGTTGGGGACACACTGGGGGGGTTGGGGACACACTGGGGGGGTGACGTTGGGATAGGGGAGGTTGGGGATGTCCTGGAGATGTTGGGGACACACTGAGGGGGTTGGGGACACACTGGGGAGGTTGGGGACATGTTGGGGGGGTTGGGGACACACTGGGGGGGTTGGGGACACACTGGGGGGGTGACGTTGGGATAGGGGAGGTTGGGGATGTCCTGGAGATGTTGGGGACACACTGAGGGGGTTGGGGACACACTGGGGAGGTTGGGGACACACTGGGGGGTTGGGGACACACTGGGGGGGTTGGGGACACACTGGGGGGTTGGGGACACACTGGGGGGGTTGGGGACACACTGAGGGAGTTGGGGACACACTGGGGGGGTTGGGGACATGTTGGGGGGTGTTGGGGACACACTGGGGGGGTTGGGGACATGTTGGGGGGTGTTGGGGACACACTGGGGGGGTTGGGGACATGTTGGGGGGGTTGGGGACACACTGGGGAGGTTGGGGACACACTGGGGGGGTGACGTTGGGATGGGGGATGTTGGGGATGTCCTGGAGATGTTGGGGACACACTGAGGGGGTTGGGGACACCCTGGGGAGGGTTGGGGATGGTCCAAGGAGGTTGGGGACATCCTGGGGGGTTGGGGACATGTTGGGGGGGGTTGGGATGGGGAGGTTGGGGCCATCTGGGGCATTGGGGACACATGGGGGGGGGTGGGGACATGTTGGGGGGGTTGGGATGGGGAGGTTGGGGACACCATGGGGAGGGTTGGGGATGGTCCAAGGAGGTTGGGGACATCCTGGGGGGGTTGGGGACATGTTGGGGGGGTTGGGATGGGGAGGTTGGAGACACCATGGGGAGGGTTGGGGATGCTCCAAGGAGGTTGGGGACCAGCAGGGAGGTTGGGGATGTCCTGAGGGGGGAGGGGTGTTGGGGACATCGTGGAGGGGTGGGGGGGGGGTTCAGATGGAGACACTTTCCTGGACGCAGGCGGGGTCGAGGTAGGGGTAGGGCAGCGCCAGCCCCTCGTTGCGCTGCTGGATGCGGTGGGAGATGGCGGCCAGGCGACGCCGGAAGGCGCCCAGGAGCCGCCGTGGGGCTGCCCCACTGAAGGGCTCCTGGGTGCGGGAGCCCAGCGGCCGCTGGGGGTCGAGGGGGTGTCATGGGGGTCCCAAACGCCATGGGGGACATGTGGAGGGCCCCCAGCCAAACGTCCCCTTGGGGGTCATGGGGTGGCCACCTCCATGCCTGGGTTCTCTTGGGGACCCCACCCGCATGCCTGGGTCCCCGGGGCGGGGGAGTGGGTGCCCACCCGGACCCCTGGGTCCCCCCTCACCGGCTCGCCACCCTCGTAGCTGACGACACTGAGCAGGGCCAGGAGGGCGCCGGTGGCATCGGGGGATGGGAGGGTCTCCAGCAGCAGCTCGGCGGTGGCCTCCTCCTTCCTCCGCGGTGGTGGCCGCCGCAGCGTCCCCGGCGTGTTGGGCATCCAGGCGGCGTAGTCGTACTGGGATGGGGGGGGGGGGGTCAGCGGGGGAACCCAGGTGTCGGGCCCCCCAACCTCCCCCCGGGGTCACCTGGGTCCCACTGCGGCCACTCGGGTGCTTGTCACATCCCCTGTGGCCACCAAGGTGGCTCTGTGGCCACCTTTGAGCCCTGCATGGGCACTTGGGTCTTTCCACCTCCCACGTGTCCCCATGTCCCCCCAGGTGCCACCAAGGTGGCTCCATGGCCACCTCCGAGCCCTACATGGGCGCTTGCGTCTTTCCACCACCCCCCATGTCCCCAGGTCCCCCCAGGTGCCACCAAGGTGGCTCCACGGCCACCCCTGAGCCCTACACGGGTGCTTGCATCTCTCCACCCTCCAAGTTCCCCTGTGTCCCCCCATGTTCCCCCGTGTTCCCCCGTGTCCCCACGTCCCCCCAAGTGCCACCTGGCCGCTGTTGACAGCAGCGTGCCGGGCGGAGCAGCAGAAGATGATCATGGTGACGAACTTCACCAGCTCGGGGCGGCTGCAGAGCTTCGAGGGGAAGCCTGGGGGGGGGCAGCATGAGGTCAGCAATGACCTCACCCCCCCCACGGGCAGCCCCCACCAGTGCTCCATGCTCCCACCAACCCACCACCTGGCACAGGCATGGCATAACCGTGACCATCACGTGCTCAGCTCGTGGTATGACCATGCCCATCCCATGTCTTGACCGTGACCATGACCATGACCATGACCATGCCCATCCCATGTCTTGACCGTGACCATGACCATGACCATGACCATGACCATGACCATGACCATGACCATGTCCATCCCATGTCTTGACCGTGACCATGACCGTGACCATGACCATGTCCATCCCATGCCGTGGCCATGACCACGACCATGCCCATGCCATGTTACAAGTCTGGCTATGACCATGGCCATGACCATGGCATGGCCATGATCATGACAATGACCATGATGGTGGCCATGACTGTGATGTGACACCATGGCTCTAACAGTGATTGTGGTCATGGCCATGATTGTGGCATGACCATGGCCAACACCAGCCATGACCACAGCTGTCACCATCACTGTGGTGTGACCATGACCACAATGTGACCATGGCCATGAGCACGACTATGACGTGACCACGACCACAACCGCCACCATGATGTGACCACAACCATCACCATCATCATAACCATTACTGTGGTGTGACCATGACGATGGCCATGATGATCACCATCACCATGCATGATCATCACCATGATGTGACCATGACCATGGACATGACCATCACCATGGCCGTAACCACCACTGTGACCGTCACCAGGCCCCCTACCCGTCTTCTCGTTGCCCAGGACAGCATAGGTGAAGATCTCGCCCACCCAGTCCTGGAGCTCGTGGTCCTCAGCCACGTCGCTGTCCTCAGGGTAGTAGAGAGCCACAATCCCCTCCACTAAGCTGGGCCACCACAAGGACACGAGTGTGACATGGGGACAGGGCCGTGCCCACTGTCCCGGCGTCACCCCCAGCAGCTCCCATCCCTGCAGGTCCCTGTCCCCCGCTCCCCAACCCTGTTGCCTCCATGCTCGTCATCCCCATCCCCATGTCCCCATCTTTGTTGCCCCCATCACTGATGTCCCCATCCCTGTTGTCCCCATCCCCATGTCCCCACCTCCATGTCCCACCCCCCACATCCCATCTCCATGGCCCCATCCCTGTTGGCCCCATGCCCATGTCCCCACCCCCATGTCCCCACCTCCATGTCCCACCCCCACATCCCATCCCCATGGCCCCATCCCTGTTGGCCCCACGTCCACGTCCCCACTACCATGTCCCCATCTCCATGTCCCCACCCCAAATCCCATCCCCATGGCCCCATCCCTGTTGTCCCCATCCCTATTGTCCCCATGCCCATGTCCCCACCACCATGTCCCCACCCCAAATCCCGTCCCCATGGCCCCATCCCTGTTGTCCCCATGCCCACGTCCCCACCACCATGTCCCCACCCCATGTCCCCACCCCTTGTCCCCACCCCAAATCCCATCCCCATGGCCCCATCCCTGTTGTCCCCATCCCTGTTGTCCCCATGCCCACGTCCCCACCACCATGTCCCCACCCCATGTCCCCACCCCAAATCCCGTCCCCATGGCCCCATCCCTGTTGGCCCCATGCCCACGTCCTCACCACCATGTCCCCACCCCATGTCCCCACCCCTTGTCCCCACCCCAAATCCCATCCCCATGGCCCCATCCCTGTTGTCCCCATGTCCACGTCCCCACCACCAAGTCCCCACCCCAAATCCCGTCCCCATGGCCCCATCCCTGTTGGCCCCATGCCCACGTCCCCACCACCATGTCCCCACCCCATGTCCCCACCCCTTGTCCCCACCCCAAATCCCATCCCCATGGCCCCATCCCTGTTGGCCCCATGCCCACGTCCTCACCACCATGTCCCCACCCCATGTCCCCACCCCTTGTCCCCACCCCAAATCCCATCCCCATGGCCCCATCCCTGTTGTCCCCATGTCCACGTCCCCACCACCATGTCCCCACCCCATGCCCCCACCCCACATCCCACCCCCACGCCCCCCACCCCACCTCTCGATGGCCCCCCAGATCTCCAGGGCGTCATCACGGTAGTAGTAGTTGGGGATGTCGGTGACCCCACGGTGCTCCAGGTCATCGGGGACACACAGCTCCGTGTAGGTCAGCGCTGCCGTCCCCCGGGCCACCAGCTCCAGTGTCCCCTCCCGCCCCACGGCCGTGGCCTGGGGACACCGCCACCCCTCAGTGTCCTCCATCCTCTCCCCCACCCCGCACCCCAATTCCCCCTGGAGGACCCAGGCGTCCAGGTGCTACCACAGGGACCCAGGCGTCCAGGTGCCACCAAGGGGGACCCAGGCGTCTGGGTGCCACCAAGAGGGACCCAGGCATCCAGGTGCCACCAAGGGGGACCCAGGCGTCCGGGTGCCACCAGGGGGAACCCAGGCGTCCAGGTGCCACCAAGGGGGACCCAGGCGTCCGGGTGCCACCACAGGGACCCAGGCGTCCAGGTGCCACCAAGGGGGACCCAGGTGTCCGGGTGCCACCAAGGGGGACCCAGGCGTCCGGGTGCCACCACAGGGACCCAGGCGTCCAGGTGCCACCACAGGGACCCAGGCGTCCAGGTGCCACCAAGGAGGACCCAGGTGTCCGGGTGCCACCAAGGGGGACCCAGGCGTCCAGGTGCCACCACAGGGACCCAGGCGTCCAGGTGCCACCAAGGGGGACCCAGGCGTCCGGGTGCCACCACAGGGACCCAGGTGTCCAGGTGCCACCAAGGGGGACCCAGGTGTCCGGGTGCCACCAGGGGGGACCCAGGTATCCAGGTGCCACCAAGGGGGACCCAGGCGTCCGGGTGCCACCAGGGGGGGACCCAGGTGTCCAGGTGCCACCAAGGGGGACCCAGGCGTCCGGGTGCCACCAGGGGGGGACCCAGGTGTCCAGGTGCCACCAAGGGGGACCCAGGCATCCGGGTGCCACCAGGGGGGACCCAGGCGTCCAGGTGCCACCAAGGGGGACCCAGGCGTCCGGGTGCCACCAGGGGGGACCCAGGCGTCCGGGTGCCACCAAGGGGACCCAGGCGTCCAGGTGCCACCAAGGGGGACCCAGGTGTCCGGGTGCCACCAGGGGGGACCCAGGCGTCCAGGTGCCACCAAGGGGGACCCAGGTGTCCGGGTGCCACCAGGGGGGGACCCAGGCGTCCAGGTGCCACCAAGGGGGACCCAGGCGTCCGGGTGCCACCAGGGGGGACCCAGGCGTCCAGGTGCCACCAAGGGGGACCCAGGCGTCCGGGTGCCACCAGGGGGGACCCAGGCGTTCAGGTGCCACCAAGGGGGACCCAGGTGTCCGGGTGCCACCAGGGGGGACCCAGGCGTCCAGGTGCCACCAAGGGGGACCCAGGTGTCCGGGTGCCACCAGGAAGGACCCAGGCATCCAGGTGCCACCAAGGGGGACCCAGGTGTCCGGGTGCCACCAGGGGGGACCCAGGTGTCCAGGTGCCACCACAGGGACCCAGGCGTCCAGGTGCCACCAAGGGGGACCCAGGTGTCCGGGTGCCACCAAGGGGGACCCAGGCGTCCGGGTGCCACCACAGGGACCCAGGCGTCCAGGTGCCACCAAGGGGGACCCAGGCGTCCGGGTGCCACCAGGGGGGGACCCAGGCGTCCGGGTGCCACCAAGGGGGACCCAGGCGTCCGGGTGCCACCACAGGGACCCAGGCGTCCGGGTGCCACCAAGGGGGACCCAGGCGTCCGGGTGCCACCACAGGGACCCAGGCGTCCAGGTGCCACCAAGGGGGACCCAGGCGTCCGGGTGCCACCACAGGGACCCAGGCGTCCAGGTGCCACCAAGGGGGACCCAGGCGTCCGGGTGCCACCACAGGGACCCAGGCGTCCAGGTGCCACCAAGGGGGACCCAGGCGTCCGGGTGCCACCACAGGGACCCAGGTGTCCGGGTGCCACCAAGGGGGACCCAGGCGTCCGGGTGCCACCACAGGGACCCAGGCGTCCAGGTGCCACCAAGGGGGACCCAGGCGTCCGGGTGCCACCAGGGGGGACCCAGGCGTCCGGGTGCCACCAAGGGGGACCCAGGCGTCCGGGTGCCACCAGGGGGGGCCCAGGCGTCCAGGTGCCACCAAGGGGGACCCAGGTGTCCGGGTGCCACCAGGGGGGACCCAGGCATCCAGGTGCCACCAAGGGGGACCCAGGCGTCCGGGTGCCACCAGGGGGGGACCCAGGTGTCCGGGTGCCACCACAGGGACCCAGGCGTCCGGGTGCCACCAGGGGGGGACCCAGGTGTCCGGGTGCCACCACAGGGACCCAGGTGTCCGGGTGCCACCAGGGGGGGACCCAGGCGTCCAGGTGCCACCAAGGGGGACCCAGGTGTCCGGGTGCCACCAGGGGGGGACCCAGGCGTCTGGCTGACCTGGTCGATGATCCCCCCGGGGTTGAGCAGCGTCTCCCGGGCCAAAATGTTGATGTGGAAGGTGTAGCGGCAGTGGGGCAGCAGAAGCTGGGGACACATGGGGACATGGGGACATGGGGACATGGGGACATGGGGACATGGGGATATGGGACGTGGGGACATGGGGACATGGGGATATGGGACGTGGGACATGGGGATATGGGGATATGGGGGCATGGGGGCATTGGACATGTGGGCAATGGGGATATGGGACATGGGATATTGGGACATGGGACATGGGGGACATGGAGACATGGGGACATGGGACACAGGACGTTGGGGACATTGGACATGGGGGCAATGGGGACATGGGACATGGGGACATGGGACATGTGAGCGATGGGGACATGGGACATTGGGAATTGGGACATGGGGACATGTGGGCAATGGGGGCATGGGATATGGGACTTGAGACATGGGGACATGGGGACATCGCACATGGAACAGGGGACATTGGGGACATGGGACGTGGGGGGACATTGGACGTGGGTGATGGGAACACGGAACATGGGGATATGGGGCTTGGAATATGGGACATGGGGACATGGGACATCGGGACATGGAGGACATGGGGACATGGGGACATTGGACATGGGGATGTGGGGACTTGGGGGATATGGGGACATGGGACATGGGGACATGGGGACATGGGACATGGGACATGGGATATGTGGGTGATGGGGACATGGGACATGGGATATGTGGGTGATGGGGACATGGGACATGAGGACATGAGACATGCGGACGTGGGACATGTGGGTGATGGGGACATGGGGACATTGGACATGGGGATATGGGGACTTGGGGGACATGGGACACCGGGGGACATGGGACATGGAGGACATGGGGACATGGGACATGTGGGTGATGGGGACATGGGGACATGGGACATGGGGATATGGGGACTTGGGGGACATGGGACACCGGGGGACATGGGACATGGAGGACATGGGGACATGGGACATGTGGGTGATGGGGACATGGGGACATGGGACATGGGGATATGGGGACTTGGGGGACATGGGACACCGGGGGACATGGGACATGGAGGACATGGGGACATGGGACATGTGGGTGATGGGGACATGGGGACATGGGACATGGGGATATGGGGACTTGGGGGACATGGGACACCGGGGGACATGGGACATGGAGGACATGGGGACATGGGACATGTGGGTGATGGGGACATGGGACATGAGGACATGGGACATGGGGACATGGGGACAGGGGACATGGGACATGTGGGTGATGGGGACATGGGGACATGGGGATATGGGGACTTGGGGGACGTGGGACACCGGGGGACATGGGACATGGGGACATGGGACATGGGACATGTGGGTGATGGGGACATGGGGACATGGGACATGGGACATGGGGACATGGGACATGGGACATGGGACACGGCAATATGGGTTCATGGGGGACATGGGGGGGACATGGGGACATGGATGTGGACGGGGGGACAGGGACATGGGACAGGGGGAGGCAGCCCCCATGGGCTGGGGACGGGGAGGGGACCTTCAGGTTTCGGGGTGCACGGGGATGTGGGGGGGCACCGAGACACATTTGGGGGGGGCACGGTCAGAGTCTGGGCTGGGGGCGCAGGTTTGGGGTGCAGGGTTTCGGGGTACCTGGGGGGGGGTGGCAGGAGGTGAGTGGCCGGGGGAAGGTTTGGGGGTGCAGTTTTGGGGTGCAGTTTTGGGGTACAGAATTTGGGGTGCAGAACTTGGGGTGCAAGGTTTGGGGGTGCAGTTTTGGGGTGCGGTTTGGGGGTGCAGTTTTGGGGTGCGGTTTTGGGGTGCAGTTTTGGGGTACCTGGTGCACGGGGTGGCAGGCGGGCAGGCGATGGGTGGCCAGGGCGAAGGTTTGGGGGTGCAGGATTTGGGGTGCAGGATTTGGGGTGCAGTTTTGGGGTGCGATTTTGGGGTGCGGTTTTGGGGTGCAGTTTTGGGGTGCGGTTTTGGGGTACCTGGTGCACGGGGTGGCAGGCGGGCAGGCGGTGGGTGGCCGTGGCGAAGGTCTCCCCCAGGAAGTGGCTCTGCAGCAGGTGGGTGACCACCTCGTGCAGGGTGAAGTGGGCGCCCCGCACCCACAGCTTGGCCAGCGCCCACCCCCAGGGCCCATCCCCCGGCAGGAAGATGGGCGCCTCGGGGCCGGGGCGCTGGGACAGCTGGGGGGGACAGCGGGGGTCAGCGGGGACGGCGGGGGGACATGGGGACAAGGGGATGTGGGAAGAGGGACATGGGGACACATGGGGACAAGGGGACACCATGGGGACATGGGGACACATGGGGAGATGGGGACACCATGGGGACATGGGGACATGGGGACACCATGGGGACATGGGGACCAGGGGAACAAGGGGACTAATGGGGACCAGGGGACACATGGGGACATGGGGACACCATGGGGACATGGGGACACATGGGGAGCAGGGGGACATGGGGACACATGGGGACATGGGGACACCATGGGGACACCATGGGGACATGGGGACCAGGGGAACAAGGGGACTAATGGGGACAAAGGGACACCATGGGGACATGGGGACACATGGGGACATGGGGACACCATGGGGACACCATGGGGACATGGGGACACATGGGGAGCAGGGGGACATGGGGACATGGGACATGGGGACAAAAGAACATGGGGATATGGGGACATGGGGACATGGAGGGACATGGGGACACATGGGGACAAGAGGACACCATATGGACATGGGGACACCATGGGGGCACATGGGGATATGGCGGCATGGGGATGAGGGACATGGGGACAAAAGGACACCATGGGGACATGGGGACACGTGGGGACAAGAGGACACCATATGGACATGGGGACATGGGGACAAGGGGACACCATGGGGACATGGAGATACATGGGGGCACATGTGGATAAGGGGACATGGGGACAAGAGGACACCACAGGGATGTGGGGACACATGGGGACACCATGGGGACACATGGGGACAAGAGGACACCATGGGGATGTGGGGACACATGGGGACACCATGGGGACACATGGGGACAAGAGGACACCATGGGGACTTGTGGACATGGAGACACATGGGGACAAGAGGACATCATGGGGTCACGATGGGGACATGGGGACATAGGGGCCATGAGACATGGGGACAATGAGGGGCATGGGGGACATGGGGATATGGGGACATGGGACGTGGGGGGACATCAGGGTACGGGGACACATGGGGACATAGGGACAAAGGGAGATGGGGACATGGGCCATGGAGACAGGGGGACATGGGGATGAGGGACAAGGGGACAGGGGGACATGGGGACACAGGGACATAGGGACATGGGGACATGGGCATGTGGGGACAAGGGGACATGAGGATTGGGGACATGGAGATATGGGACATGGGGACACAGGGACAGGGACACGAGGACATGGGGACATGGGGACACAGGGACAGAGGGACACAGGGACACGGGGACACACAGGGGACATGGGGACACAGGGACATGGTGACATACATGGGGACATGGGGACATGGGGACACAGGGACAGAGGGACATGGGGACATGGAAACACAGGGACATATGGTCACAGGGACATGGGGACATGGGGACACAGGGACAGAGGGACACGGGGACATGGGGACATGGGGACATGGGGACACCAGAGGGACATGGGGACACAAGGACACAGGGACACGGGGACACGGGGACACGGGGACATGGGGACACGGGGACACGGGGACACAGGGACACGGGGACACGGGGACAAGGGGACATGGGGACACAGGGACATGGGGACATGGGGACATGGGGACATGGGGACACCAGAGGGACATGGGGACACAAGGACACAGGGACACGGGGACACGGGGACATGGGGACATGGGGACACGGGGACACGGGGACACAGGGACACGGGGACACGGGGACAAGGGGACATGGGGACACAGGGACATGGGGACATGGGGACACAGGGACACAGGGACACAGGGACACGAGGACATGGGGACACAGGGACATGGGGACACGGGGACATGGGGACATGGGGACACGGGGACACAAGGACAGAGGGACATGGGGACATGGGGACACAGGGACAAGGGGACAAGGGGACATGGGGACAGAGAGACAGAGGGACACAGGGACACGGGGACATGGGGACACCAGAGGGACATGGGGACACAGGGACATGGGGACATGGGGACACGGGGACATGGGGACACGGGGACACGGGGACAAGGGGACAAGGGGACACGGGGACACGGGGACACGGGGCAGAGGGCCGGGGCCACCCGTACCTGGATGGCGATGGGCAGGAGCTGCCGGCGGGGGCTGAGCCAGAGCAGGCAGAGGGGGGCGGCCAGGAACTGGGGGTCCCCCCCGGGGCGCCCCGTGGGGAGCCCCTCCAGCAGCGCGTAGTCGGCCAGGAAGAGGCGCCCCCCCTGCACGCCCGGACGCCAGTGGGTGCCCCCCGAACCATGGGTGCCCCCCGCGCCGGGGTGTGTCACCCCCCCCCCCCCCCAAAATGCGGGGGTCCCCCCACCCCACCTCGATGCTTGGGTCCCCCCAAACACTGGGGTCCCTCAGACTTTTGGGTGTCCTGGACACCTGGGTGGCCCCCCCCCCCGCCCAGGGAGCCTGGGTCACCCGGACCCCCGGGACCCCCACCCCATCCCGGACACTGGGGTCCCCTGTATGCCTGGGACCCCCACCCCTCCCTGGACACCTGGGTGCCCCCACCCCACTTGGGGTCCCCATGACCCCCACCCCATCCCGGACACTGGGGTCCCCCAAACACCCAGGACCCCCACCCCTCCCTGGACACCTGGGTGCCCCCACCCCACTTGGGGTCCCCAGGACCCCCCGGACCCCCACCTTGCCCCGGATGCCAGGGTCCCCCAGACCCCCAGGACCCCCACCCTACCCTGGACCCCTGGGTGCCCCCATCCCATCCTGGACACTGGGGTCCCCCATATGCCTGGGACCCCCCACCCCTCCCTGGACACCTGGGTCCCCCCCACCCCACTTGGGGTCCCCATGACCCCCACCCCATCCCGGACACTGGGGTCCCCCATATGCCTGGGACCCCCCACCCCTCCCTGAACACCTGGGTGCCCCCACCCCACTTGGGGTCCCCAGGACCCCCCAGACCCCCACCCCGCCCTGGATGCCGGGGTCCCCCAGACCCCCCCACCCCTCCCCAGAGGCCGGGGTCCCCCAGACCCCCCCCCCACCCCTCCCCGGACACCGGGGTCCCCCACCCCGGGGGTCCCTCACCTCCATCTCCCGCTGCAGGCAGGTGGCGGGGCCCAGGCTGGGTGCCACCATGGGGGGGGTGACAGGGAAGTTGGGGGGCAGGCGGGAGCAGCGGCGCAGCAGGACGGGGTTCACCCCGTTCAGGTACTGCTCCCCGAAAAAGGCGTCGTCCTGCCAGTGCTGCACCACGTACTCTGGGGGGGGCGGGCGCCTGGGTCCCCCAAATCCTGGACACCCCCACACCCGGGCGCCTGGGTCCCCCCCTGGACTCCTGGGTCCCCCAAATCCTGGACACCCCCACACCCGGCCGCCTGGGTCCCCCCCTGGACCCCTGGGTCCCCCAAATCCTGGACACCCCCACACCCGGGTGCCTGGGTTCCCCTCCCAGATCCCTGGGTCCCCCCCAAACGCCTGGGTCCCCCCAAATCCCAGACGCCTGGGTCCCCCCCTGGACCCCTGGGTCCCCCCCAAATGCCTGGGTCCCCCCAAATCCCAGACGCCTGGGTCCCCCCCTGGACCTCTGGGTCCCCCCCAAATGCCTGGGTCCCCCCAAATCCCAGACGCCTGGGTCCCCCCCCGGACCCCTGGGTCCCCCCCAAACGCCTGGGTCCCCCCAAATCCCAGAAGCCTGGGTCCCCCCCGGACCCCTGGGTCCCCCAAATCCTGGATACCCCCACACCCGGCCACCTGGGTCCCCCCCTGGATCCCTGGGTCCCCCCCAAATGCCTGGGTCCCCCCAAATCCTAGATGCCTGGGTCCCCCCCAGACCCCTGGGTCCCCCCCAAACGCCTGGGTCCCCCCAAATCCCAGATGCCTGGGTCCCCCCCTGGACCCCTGGGTCCCCCCCAAATGCCTGGGTCCCCCCAAATCCCAGACGCCTGGGTCCCCCCCTGGACCCCTGGGTCCCCCCCAGACGCCTGGGTCCCCCCATGTCCCTCCCACCCGGACCCCGGGGTCCCCCCGGTGTGGGGGAGGGGCACCCACCGCTGATGGGGGTCCCGGGCCCCCCCAGCGCCTCCCTGATGTCCTCGAAGCTGCGCCAGGAGCCACCGCAGCGAAGCCCCCGGAGCCGCACCCGGACCTGGCTGGGGACAGGGGACAGGGGACATGGGGACACCAGGGGGACACCATGGGGACACCATGGGGACATGGGACGTGGGCATGGGGACACCATGGGGGTATGGGGACACCATGGGGACACCACGGGGACACCACGGGGACATAGGGACACCAGGGGGACACCATGGGGACACCAGGAGGACATGGGGACACCAGGAGGACATGGGACATGGGCATGGGGACACGATGAGGGCATGGGGACACCATGGGGACACCATGGGGACATGGGACGTGGGCATGGGGACATCATGGGGGTATGGGGACACCATGGGGACACCACGGGGACACCACGGGGACATGGGGACACCAGGGGGACACCATGGGGACACCATGAGGACATGGGGACACCACGGGGACATGGGACATGGGCATGGGGACACCATGGGGATATGGGGACACCATGGGGACACCACGGGGACACTATGAGGACATGGGGACACCACGGGGACATGGGACATGGGCATGGGGACACCATAAGGGCATGGGGACACCATGGGGACACCATGAGGATATGGGGACACCATGGGGACATGGGACATGGGCATGGGGACACTATGGGGACATGGGGATACCAGAGGGACATGGGACATGGGCATGGGGACACCATGGGGGTATGGGGACACCATGGGGACATGGGGACACCATGGGGACATGGGACATGGGCATGGGGACACCATGGGGGTATGGGGACACCATGGGGACATGGGACATGGGCATGGGGACACCATGAGGGCATGGGGACATCATGGGGACACCATGGGGAGACCATGGGGACATGGGGAGACCAGGGGGACATGGGGACACCATGGGGACATGGGACATGGGCATGGGGACACCGTGGGGGTATGGGGACACCATGGGGACATGGGACATGGGCATGGGGACACCATGGGGGTATGGGGACACCATGGGGACATGGGACATGGGCATGGGGACACCATGAAGGCATGGGGACACCAGGGGGACTCCATGAGGACATGGGGACATCATAGGGACATGGGACATGGGCATGGGGACACCATGGGGATATGGGGACACCATGGGGACATGGGCCATGGGCATGGGGACACCATGGGGATATGGGGACACCATGGGGACACCATGGGGACACTATGAGGACATGGGGACATCATGGGGACATGGGCCATGGGCATGGGGACACCATGGGGATATGGGGACACCATGGGGACACCATGGGGACACTATGAGGACATGGGGACATCATGGGGACATGGGACATGGGCATGGGGACACCATGGGGATATGGGGACACCATGGGGATATGGGGACACCATGGGGACATGGGCCATGGGCATGGGGACATCATGGGGACACCATGGGGACACCATGGGAACATGGGACTTGGGCATGGGGACACCATGGGGACATGGGGAGACCAGGGGGACATGGAACATGGGCTTGGGGACACCATGAGGGCATGGGGACACCATGGGGACATGGGACATGGGCATGGGGACACCATGAGGGCATGGGGACACCAGGGGGACTCCATGAGGACATGGGGACATCATAGGGACATGGGACATGGGCATGGGGACACCATGGGGGTATGGGGACACCATGGGGACATGGGACATGGGCATGGGGACACCATGAGGGCATGGGGACATCATGGGGACACCATGGGGACACCATGGGGACACCATGAGGGCATGGGGACACCATGAGGACATGGGGACACCATGGGGACACCATGGGGACACCATGGGGACATGGGACATGGGCATGGGGACACCATGGGGACATCATGGGGACATGGGCCATGGGCATGGGGACACCAGGGGGTGTGGGGACATGGGGGACATGGGGACATGGAGGGGAAATGGGGACAGGGGGATGTGGGACATGGGGTCACCATGGGGACACCATGAAGACATGGGAGATGGGGACATGGGGACACGGGGGACACGGGGGGGGACATGGGGACATGGAGGGGGGGACATGGGGATAGGGAGACACAGGACACGGAGGGGACAAGGAGAGGGGGGGACAGAGGTGGGTGACGAGTGGGGACAGGGCGGGGCAGTGGCCAGGACACTTGGGGACCCTTGGGGGGGACACGACGCGGGGGGGGGGTGGTGACGGTGACACTGACGCGGCGGCAGCGCGGGCGGCCATGCTGGCGCGGTGTCCCAGGGGAAAGGCCAGGCTGGGGGGCAGCTGCGGGGGGGGGGCCCCCCCCGGGGACGGGGACGATGACGATGATGACGATGGCGGTGGGGGTGGGGGTGGGGGTGGCCATGGACAGAGGGCGGGGGACAGCGCCCGCAGCCGCCAGGGCCACCCCGGGGAGTAGGGCGCCCACCTGGGGGGGGGGGACGACACATGGGTGCTGCTCCCAGTGCTCCCAGTAAGCTCCCAGTGCCTCCCAGTAAGCCTCCAGTGCCTCCCAGTGACCTCCCAGTGCTCCCAGTAACCTCCCAGTGCCTCCCAGTAAGCCTCCAGTGCCTCCCAGTGCCCTCCCAGTGCTCCCAGTGACGTCCCAGTGCCTCCCAGTAAGCCTCCAGTGCCTCCCAGTGACCTCCCAGTGCTCCCAGTGACGTCCCAGTGCCTCCCAGTAACCTCCCAGTGCCTCCCAGTAAGCCTCCAGTGCCTCCCAGTGACCTCCCAGTGCTCCCAGTAACCTCCCAGTGCCTCCCAGTAAGCCTCCAGTGCCTCCCAGTGACCTCCCAGTGCTCCCAGTGAGGTCCCAGTGCCTCCCAGTAAGCCTCCAGTGCCTCCCAGTGACCTCCCAGTGCTCCCAGTAACCTCCCAGTGCCTCCCAGTAAGCCTCCAGTGCCTCCCAGTGCCCTCCCAGTGCTCCCAGTAACCTCCCAGTGCCTCCCAGTAAGCCTCCAGTGCCTCCCAGTGACCTCCCAGTGCTCCCAGTGACGTCCCAGTGCCTCCCAGTAACCTCCCAGTGCCTCCCAGTAAGCCTCCAGTGCCTCCCAGTGACCTCCCAGTGCTCCCAGTAACCTCCCAGTGCCTCCCAGTAAGCCTCCAGTGCCTCCCAGTGCCCTCCCAGTCCCCTCTCAGTGATCCCAGTCCCCTCCCAGTCCTCCTCCACTCCTCCCAGTCCCCTCCCAGTCCCCCCCAAGTCCTCCCAGCACCCTCCCAGTCCCCTCCCAGTGATCCCAGCACCCTCCCAGTCCTCCCCCAGTCCTCCCAATCCCCTCCTAGTCCCTTCCCAGTGCCCCCCCAGTCCTCCCAGTCCCCTCCCAGTCCCCTCCCAGTCCCCTCCCAGTGCTCCCAGTCCGTACTGGAAGGCCTCCTCCCGCTCCCTCCGCTCCTCCTGGCGCTGCTGCAGCAGCCGCGGCTCCCAGGCGGCCCCGCGCGGCGTCCGGGCTGGGGGACACGGGGACACGGGGGGACACGGGGACACGGGGGGACACGGGGGGGACACGGGGACATGGGGGGGACACAAGGGACACGGGCACACGTGACACAGCCCCCCCCAGTGCCTCCAGTTCCCTCCCAGTGCTCCCACTCCCCACATCACAGCAGATGATGGGAGTCACAGGTGTCCCCATGGTGTCCCCAGATGTCCCCATGTCCCCCATATCCCTCCTGTCCCCCTTGTCCCATGTCCCCACGGTGTCCCCACAGTGTCCCTTGGTGTCCCCATGGTGTCCCATGGTATCCCCACGGTGTCCCCACAGTGTCCTTTGGTGTCCCCATAGTGTCCCTTGGTGTCCCCACAGTGTCCCTTGGTGTCCCCACAATGTCCCTTGGTGTCCCTTGGTGTCCCCATGGTGTCCCCACGGTGTCCCTTGGTGTCCCCACGGTGTCCCCATGGTGTCCCCATGGTCTCGTGTCTTCATGTCCCCACGGTGTCCCCATGCCCCCATGTTCCCATGGGGTCGTCCTGTCCCCATGTGACTCCATGGTGTCCCCGTGTCCCCATGGTGTCCTCTTGTCCCCATGTCCCCCCATGTCCCCATGTCCCCCCATGTCCCCCCATCCCCATGTGTCCCCTTGTCCCCCATGTCTCCATGCCTGCACATCTCCACGGTGTCCCCATGTGTCCCCACGTCCCCATGGTGTCCCCACGTCCCCTGATGTCCCCATGTCCCCACATGTCTTCACATGTGCCCGTGTCCCCCATGTCCCCATGGTGTCCCCATCATGTCCTTTTGTCCCCATGGTGTCCCCATGTCCCCCTGTGTCCACATGTCCCCATGTATCCCCATGTCCCTGTGTCCCCCTGTGTCCCCCCATGTCCCCATGGTGTCCCCATGTGTCCCCATGTCCCCGTGGTGTCCCCATGTCCCCATGTCCCCCCATGTCCCCATGTTCCCATGGTGTCCCCATGTCCCCATGTCCCCATGTGTCCCCATGTGTCCCCATGTTCCCATGGTGTCCCCATGTCCCCATGTCCCCATGTGTCCCCATGTCCCCATGGTGTCCCCATGTCCCCCCATGTCCCCATGTCCCCATGGTGTCCCCATGTCCCCCTGTGTCCCCCCATGTCCCCACGGTGTCCCCATGTCCCCCCATGTCCCCGTGTCCCCCCGTGTCCCCCCATGTCCCCATGGTGTCCCCATGTCCCCCCATGTCCCCATGGTGTCCCCATGTCCCCATGTGTCCCCCCATGTCCCCATGGTGTCCCCATGTCCCCGTGTCCCCCCATGTCCCCCCGTGTCCCCATGTCCCCCCATGTCCCCATGGTGTCCCCATGTCCCCGTGTCCCCCCATGTCCCCCCATGTCCCCATGTCCCCCCGTGTCCCCATGTCCCCCCATGTCCCCGTACCGGTGCCCTCCCGCAGCTCCAGGCAGCCGCTCTCCAGCCAGCGGTAGCAGGGGAAGGTGGCCCTGGGGGTGTCCCCATCGTCCCCATCGTCACCGTCCCCGTCGTCATCGCCCCCCTCGTCGTCCCCGTCCCCCAGGGGCCCGGTGACGGTGACACGGGCGCAGAACCAGCGGTCGGGGACGAGGGACACCAGCGGCTCCTTCCACAGCCGCAGCAGCAGGAGGGTCCCCAGGGGCCGCGCCGACGTCACCTCCGCCACCACCGTCTGCGGTGGCACCGCCTGTCACCCCCTGTCACCCCTCGTGTCACCCCCATCGCCCCGTGTCACCCCCTGTCACTCCTCGTGTCACCCCCATCGCCCCCTGCCACCCCCTGTCACCCCTCGTGTCACCCCCATCGCCCTGTGTCACCCCGTCACCCCTCGTGTCACCCCCATCACCCCCTGCCACCCCGTCACCCCTCGTGTCACCTCCATCGCCCCGTGACACCCCCTGTCACTCCTCGTGTTACCCCCATCACCCCCTGTCACCCCTCGTGTCACCCCCATCGCCCCCTGCCACCCCCTGTCACCCCTCGTGTCACCCCCATCGCCCCCTGCCACCCCCTGTCACCCCTCGTGTCACCTCCATCGCCCCATGTCACCCCTTGTGTCACCCCATTGCCCCGTGTCACCCCCGTCACTCCTCGTGTCACCCCCATCACCCCGTCACCCCTCGTGTCACCCCCATCGCCCTGTGTCACCCCTCGTGTCACCCCCATCGCCCCATGTCACCCCTCATGTCACCCTCATCGCCCCGTGTCACCCCTTGTGTCACCCCATTGCCCCGTGTAACCCCCGTCACTCCTCGTGTGACCCCCATCACCCCCTGTCACCCCTCGTGTCACCCCCATCGCCCTGTGTCACCCCTCATGTCACCCCCATCGCCCCATGTCACCCCTCATGTCACCCTCATCGCCCCGTGTCACCCCCCGTCACCCCTCGTGTCACCCCATTGCCCGGTGTCACCCCCCCGTCACCCCTCGTGTCACCCCTTGTGTCACCCCCATCACCCCCTGTCACCCCTCGTGTCACCCCCATCGCCCCATGTCACCCCTCATGTCACCCCCATCGCCCCGTGTCACCCCTTGTGTCACCCCATCGCCCCGTGTCACCCCCTGTCACCCCTCGTGTCACCCCCAACGTCCCATGTCACCCCTTGTGTCACCCCATCACCCCGTGTCACCCCCCATCACCCCTCGTGTCACCCCTCATGTCACCCCCATCACCCCCCGTCACCCCTCGTGTCACCCCATCACCCCCTGTCACCCCCTGTCACCCCCCCATCCCCCCCTCGTGCCTCGTCAGCCCTCCCGGTGCCTCCCAGTACTCCCCGTCCTCCCCAGACTCCCTCCCAGTCACCCCCAGTGCCCAGTCCCCTCCAGTCCCTTCCCAGTGCCCCCCAGTCCCCCTCCCGTTCCCTTCCAGTGCCTCCCAGTCCCCCTCCAGTTCCTTCCCAGGCCCTCCCAGTCCCTCCCAGTGCCCCCCAGTCCCCTCCAGTCCCCCTCCCAGTCCCCTCCAGTCCCTTCCCAGTCCCTCCCAGTGCCCCCCAGTCCCCCTCCCGTCCCTTCCCAGTCCCTCCCAGTCCCCTCCAGTCCCTTCCCAGTCCCTCCCAGTGCCCCCCAGTCCCCTCCAGTCCCCCTCCCAGTCCCCTCCAGTCCCTTCCCAGTCCCTCCCAGTGCCCCCCAGTCCCCCTCCCGTCCCTTCCCAGTCCCTCCCAGTCCCCTCCAGTCCCTTCCCAGTCCCTCCCAGTGCCCCCCAGTCCCTCCCAGTCCCCTCCAGTCCCTTCCCAGGCCCTCCCAGTCCCTCCCAGTGCCCCCCAGTCCCCCTCCAGTCCCTTCCCAGTCCCTCCCAGTGCCCCCCAGTCCCCTTCCAGTCCCTTCCCAGTCCCTCCCAGTGTCCCCCAGTCCCCCTCCCGTCCCCTCCCAGTCCCTCCCAGTCCCCTCCAGTCCCTTCCCAGTCCCTCCCAGTCCCCTCCAGTCCCCCTCTCAGTCCCCTCCAGTCCCTTCCCAGTCCCTCCCAGTCCCTTTCCAGTCCCCTCCCAGTGCCCCCCAGTCCCCCTCCAGTCCCCTTCCAGTCCCCCCCAGTCCCCCCCAGTCCCCCAGCGCACTCACGGTGCCGGGCCGCAGGTGGTGGAGGGGCCAGTCGAGGTGGCAGGGGGGGCTCTGTCCCCCCGTCCCCACCAGGCTCAGGGTCACGGCCGCCAGCGTCCCCGCCCCCCACTGGGCCCCCGTCGTCACCCCCAGCCGGTACCGCCCCCCCCCGCCGGGCGCCGGGGGCCCCGTGGGGACATCGGGGGGGAGGGGGGCCCCGTGGGGACATCGCGGGGGGAGGGGGACGCCAGGGTCCCTCTGGGGTGCTCCTGGGTCCCTGCGCCGCCTCCCAGTGCCCCCCAGGCGCTTCCCAGTCCCTCCCAGTATCCCCCAGGCCCTTCCCAGTCGCTCCCCAGTCCCTTCCCAGTCCCTCCCAGTGCCTCCCAGGCCCTTCCCAGTCCCTCCCAGTGTCCCCCAGGCCCTTCCCTGTCGCCCCCCAGTCCCTCCCAGTGCTCTCTCAATCCCGCCCCAGTTCCTCCCAGTTTCCAGCCTCAACTGGTCGGAGCACTCGGGGATGCCTGGGTCCGCCCTGTTACACCCCAGTTACACCACTGGGCCCAGTAAGACCAGTTCCAGCGCTGCTTGCATCAGCGACCCCTGGCCCAGTTACACCCCAGTTGGATCCCAGTTACATCCCATTTACACCTCAGGCTGGGTCCCACCCGTTACACCCCAGTTCACCCAATTCACCCCAGTTACACCCCAGTTCCATCACAGTTACATCCAAGTTACACCCCAGTTCATCCCAGTTACACCCAGTTCACCCCAATTATACCCCAGTTACACCCCAGTTCATCCCAGTTACACCCAGTTCACCCAGTTCACCCCAGTTACGCCTCAGTTCCATCGCAGTTACATCCAAGTTACACCCCAGTTCATGCCAGTTACACCCCAGTTCCATCCCAGTTACATCCAAGTTACACCCCAGTTCATCCCAGTTACACCCCAGTTCCATTGCAGTTACATCCAAGTTACACCCCAGTTCACCCCAGTTACACCCCAGTTTACACCATGGGGGCTGGGCCCCACCCCAGTTCCATCCCAGTTCCACCCCAGTTTACACCACTGGGTCTGGGCTGCAACACAGTTTACACCACTAAATTTTGGCCCAGCACCCTTTTACACCTCTGATTCAGTACTGGACCCAGTATAACCAGTTACACCCCAGTTTAGATCCCACCACCAGTTTACACCACGGGGCTTGGCCCCTCATCCCAGTTCCACCCCAGTCCGGACCACTGGGCTTGGCCCCTCATCCCAGTTACACCCCAGTCCGGACCACTGGCCTTGGCCCCTCATCCCAGTTCCACCCCAGTCCGGACCACTGGCCTTGGCCCCTCATCCCAGTTCCACCCCAGTCTGGACCACTGGCCTTGGCCCCTCATCCCAGTTACATCCCAGTCCGGACCACTGGCCTTGGCCCCTCATCCCAGTTCCACCCCAGTCCGGACCACTGGCCTTGGCCCCTCATCCCAGTTCCACCCCAGTCCGGACCACTGGCCTTGGCCCCTCATCCCAGTTCCACCCCAGTCCGGACCACTGGCCTTGGCCCCTCATCCCAGTTCCACCCCAGTCCGGACCACTGGCCTTGGCCCCTCATCCCAGTTACATCCCAGTCCGGACCACTGGCCTTGGCCCCTCATCCCAGTTCCACCCCAGTCCGGACCACTGGCCTTGGCCCCTCATCCCAGTTCCACCCCAGTCCGGACCACTGGCCTTGGCCCCTCATCCCAGTTCCACCCCAGTCCGGACCACTGGCCTTGGCCCCTCATCCCAGTTCCACCCCAGTCCGGACCACTGGCCTTGGCCCCTCATCCCAGTTCCACCCCAGTCCGGACCACTGGCCTTGGCCCCTCATCCCAGTTCCACCCCAGTCCGGACCACTGGCCTTGGCCCCTCATCCCAGTTCCACCCCAGTCCGGACCACTGGCCTTGGCCCCTCATCCCAGTTCCACCCCAGTCTGGACCACTGGGCTTGGCCCCTCATCCCAGTTACACCCCAGTCCGGACCACTGGGCTTGGCCCCCATCCCAGTTACACCCCCGTCCGGACCACCGGGCTTGGCCCCTCATCCCAGTTCCACTCCAGTTTGGACCACTGCGCTTGGCCGCCATCCCAGTTACATCCCAGTTACCCCACTGGGCTTGGCCCCCATCCCAGTTCCACCCCAGTTCCACCTGTTACACCCCAGTTTACACCACTGCGCTTGGCCCCCATCCCAGTTCCACCCCAGTTCCACCCCAGTTTACACCACTGGGTTTGGGCCCCATCCCAGTTCCACCCCAGTTACCCCACTGGGCCCAACCCAGTTCTGCCCAGTACGCCCAGTGCCGCCCCTCCCCCCCCCACACACACACCCTGCTGGGGGCAGAGTCTTTATTGACACCAGTAACGGCTCCCAGTACAGACCAGTTTGGCACTGGGGACACCCCAGCCCCCACCCCTCCCCCAACCACCAACGCCCCCAGTGACCCCTCCCCCCTCCCCCAAAGAGGATCCAGGGGGGGCCGGGGGACCCCAAAAAGGGGACCCAGGGGGGTCCCAGGCACCCAGGAGCCCCCCAAAAGAGGACCCAGGAGTCCAGGGGGGTCCCAAAAGGGGTCCCAGGGGTCCAGGGGGGGCTCCCAGGCATCCAGGAGCCCCCCAAAAGGGGTCCCAGGGGTCCGGGGGGGGGTCCCAGGCACCCAGGAGCCCCCCAAAAGGGGTCCCAGGGGTCCGGGGGGGTCCCAAAAGGGGTCCCAGGGGTCTGAGAAGGTCCCAGGCATCCGGGAGCCCCCCAAAAGGGGTCCCAGGCATCCGAGAGCCCCCCAAAAACAGAGCCAGGAGTCCAGGGGGGGGGTCCCAGGCACCCAGGAGCCCCCCAAAAAGGGTCCCAGGAGTCCGGGGGGGGGTCCCAGGCACCCAGGAGCCCCCCAAAAGGGGTCCCAGGGCTCCAGGAGCCCCCCAAAATCGGTCCCAGGTACCCAGGAGCCCCCCAAAAAGGGGTCCCAGGCACCCAGGAGCCCCCCAAAAAGGGTCCCAGGAGTCCGGGGGGGGGTCCCAGGCACCCAGGAGCCCCCCAAAAGGGGTCCAAGGGGTCCAGGAGCCCCCCAAAATCGGTCCCAGGTACCCAGGAGCCCCCCAAAAAGGGTCCCAGGAGTCCGGGGGGGGGTCCCAGGCACCCAGGAGCCCCCCAAAAGGGGTCCAAGGGGTCCAGGAGCCCCCCAAAGTTGGTCCCAGGTACCCAGGAGCCCCCCAAAATCGGTCCCAGGTACCCAGGAGCCCCCCAAAAAGGCGTCCCAGGCACCCAGGAGCCCCCCAAAAAGGGGTCCCAGGCACCCAGGAGCCCCCCAAAATCGGTCCCAGGGGTCCGGGGGGGGGGGTCCCAGGCATCCAGGAGCCCCCCAAAAGGGGTCCCAGGGGTCCGGGGGGGGGTCCCAGGCACCCAGGAGCCCCCCAAAAGGGGTCCAAGGGGTCCAGGAGCCCCCCAAAATCGGTCCCAGGTACCCAGGAGCCCCCCAAAAAGGGTCCCAGGAGTCCGGGGGGGGGTCCCAGGCACCCAGGAGCCCCCCAAAAGGGGTCCCAGGGGTCCAGGAGCCCCCCAAAATCGGTCCCAGGTACCCAGGAGCCCCCCAAAAAGGGTCCCAGGAGTCCGGGGGGGGTTCCAGGCACCCAGGAGCCCCCCAAAAGGGGTCCAAGGGGTCCAGGAGCCCCCCAAAAGGGGTCCCAGGGGTCCGGGGGGGGTCCCAGGGGTCCAGGAGCCCCCCAAAATCGGTCCCAGGTACCCAGGAGCCCCCCAAAATTGGTCCCAGGCGTCCAGGAGCCCCCCCAAAAAGGGGTCCCAGGCCCGGGGCCCCCCCGCCCCCCTCAGATGGCGACGCTGTTCTCCACGTTGGGGGGGTCGAGGTAGGGGTAGGGCAGCGGCAGCCCCGCGTTGCGCCGGCGGATGCGGCGGGAGATGGCGGCCAGGCGGCGGCGGAAGGCGGCCATCAGGCGCCGGGGGGGCTCCTCCGTGAAGTGGTGCTCGGGTAACAGCCCAGCGGGCGCTGGGGGGCGGGGGGGTCATGGGGGGGGGGCACCCGGACTCCCTGGGTCCCACCGGGTCACCAGGGGGGCACCCGGACTCCAGGGTCGCAGGGGGTCACCGGAGGGGGGGGGCACCCGGACTCCTGGGTCCCACGGGGAGGGGGGAAGGGGAGGGGGGGAAGGGGAGGGGGGAAGGGGAGGGGGCCCACCCAAAGGCCTGGGTCCCCTGGGGTCACTGGGGTCATGGGGGGGGGCACCCAGACCCCTGGGTCCCATTCGGTCACTGGGGTCACAGGGGACGGGCACCCAGACCCCTGGGTCCCACGGGGAGGGGGGAAGGGGAGGGGGGAAGGGGAGGGGGCCGACCCAAAGGTCTGGGTCCCCTGGGGTCACTGGGGTCATGGGGGGGGGGGCACCCGACTCCCTGGGTCCCACGGGGTCACCGGGGTCACAGGGGAGGGGCACCCGGACCCCTGGGTCCCCACGGGGAGGGGGAAGGGGAGGGGGCCCACCCAAAGGTCTGGGTCCCTGGGTCACTGGGGTCATGGGGGGGGGCACCCGGACCCCTGGGTCCCATTCGGTCACTGGGGTCACAGGGGAGGGGCACCCAGACCCCTGGGTCCCACGGGGAGGGGGGAAGGGGAGGGGGGAAGGGGAGGGGGCCCACCCAAAGGTCTGGGTCCCCTGGGGTCACTGGGGTCATGGGGGGGGGCACCTGGGCCCCTGGGTCCCACGGGGTCACCAGGGGGGGCACCCGGACCCCTGGGTCCCCTGGGGTCACTGGGGTCATGGGGGGGGGCACCCGGACTCCCTGGGTCCCACGGGAGGGGGGAAGGGGAGGGGGGAAGGGGAGGGGGGAAGGGGAGGGGGGAAGGGGAGGGGGCCCACCCAAAGGTCTGGGTCCCCTGGGGTCACTGGGGTCATGGGGGGGGGGCACCCGGACTCCCTGGGTCCCAGAGGGTCACCGGAGGGGGGGGGGCACCCGGACTCCCTGGGTCCCAGGGGTCATGGGGGGGGGGCACCCGGACTCCCTGGGTCCCAGGGGGTCACCGGAGGGGGGGGGGCACCCAGACTCCCTGGGTCCCAGGGGGTCATGGGGGGGGGCACCCGGACTCCCTGGGTCCTGGGGGAAGGGGGGAAGGGGAGGGGGCCACCCAAAGGCCTGGGTCCCCTGGGGTCACTGGGGTCATGGGGGGGGGGCACCCGGACCCCTGGGTCCCACGGGGAGGGGGGAAGGGGAGGGGGGAAGGGGAGGGGGGCCACCCAAAGGTCTGGGTCCCCTGGGGTCACTGGGGTCATGGGGGGGGGGGCACCCGGGCCCCTGGGTCGTGGGGGGAAGGGGGAAGGGGGGAAGGGGGGAAGGGGAGGGGGCCCACCCAAAGGCCTGGGTCCCCTGGGGTCACTGGGGTCATGGGGGGGGCACCCGGACCCCTGGGTCCCATGGGGTCACCGGGGGGGGGGGGGGGCACCCGGACTCCCTGGGTCCCAGGAGGAGGGGGAGGGGGAGGGGGAGGGGGCCCACCCAAAGGTCTGGGTCCCCTGGGGTTACTGGGGTTGTGGGGGGGGGGCACCCGGACCCCTGGGTCCCAGGGGGAGGGGGGAAGGGGTGGGGAAGGGGTGGGGGAGGGAGAGGGAGGGGGAGGGGGAGGGGGGAGGGGGAGGGGGAGGGAGCCCACCCAAAGGTCTGGGTCCCCTGGGGTCACTGGGGT
>NW_027441651.1:0-52000 GCF_964195595.1 Calonectris borealis
ACGAGAACCTCAGGAACAAAAGGGGGGTCCGAGGAAAAAAACCAGAGCCCGTGGAAATGAACCTGAGCCTGACGAAACAAACCAGAGCTCGAGGAAGAAAACAAGAACCCGAGGAAGAAAACGAGAACCCGAGGAAGAAAACGAGTGCCCGTGGAAATAAACCAGAGCCCGAGGAACAAAACCAGAGCCCGAGGAATTAAACCAGAGCTCGAGGAAAAAAACCAGAGCCAGAGGAAAAAAACCAGAGCCTGAGGAAAAAAATGAGAGCGGGAGGAACAAAACCAGAGATGGAGGAACAAAACCAGAGGCCGAGGAAAAAAACAAGAACCCTTGGAAAATAAACCAGAGCCCGAGGAAGAAAAACAGAGCCCGAGGAAAAAAAAACCAGAGCCCGAGGAACAAAACCAGCCCTCGAGGAACAAAACCACAGCCCGAGCAACAAAACCAGAGCCTGAGGAACAAAAGCAGGGCCCGAGGAACCAAATCACAGCCCGAGGAACAAAACCAGAGGCCGTGGAAATAAACCGGAGCCCGAGGAAGAAAACCAGAGGCTGAGGAAAAAAACCAGAACCATTGGAAAATAAACCAGAGCCCGAGGAACAAAAACAGAGCCCGAGGAACAAAACAAGAGCCCGAGGAACAAAACCAGCCCTCGAGGAACAAAACCACAGCCCTAGGAACAAAACCAGAGCCCGAGGAACAAAACCAGGGCCCTAGGAACCAAATCACAGCCCAAGGAACAAAACCAGAGGCCGTGGAAATAAACCGGAGCCTGAGGAACAAAACCGGAGTTCGAGGAAGAAAACCAGAGGCTGAGGAAGAAAACCAGAGCTCGAGGAACAAAACCAGAGGCCGAGGAAGAAAACCAGGGTCCGAGGAACAAAACCAGAACCCGAGGAACAAAATGAGCTCTAGAGGAACAAAACCAGATTTCGAGGAAGAAAATGGGAAACCGAGGAAGAAAACGAGAACTCGCGGAACGAAACGACTGCCCGAGGAGTTAAACCAGAGTCCGACGAACACAGTCAGAGCCCGAGGAAGAAAACGAGGGCCCTAGGAACCAAACCAGAGCCCGAGGAACAAAACCAGAGCCCGAGGAACAAAACCAGATCCTGAGGAACAAAACGAGAGCCCGAGGAACAAAAGGAGGGCCCGACGAAACAAACCAGAGCCCGAGGAAGAAAACCAGAGCCCAAGGAATGAAACCAGCCCTCAAGGAACAAAAGCAGGACCCAAGGAACAAAACCAGAGCCCTAGGAAGAAAACGGGAGCCTGAGGAACAAAAGGAGGGCCCGCGGAACAAAACCAGAGCCCGTGGAAATAGACCAGAGCCCGACTAACAAAACCATAATTCGAGGAACAAAAAGAGAGCCCGAGGAACAAAACCGGAGCCAAAGGAAGAAAACCAGAACCGGAGGAACAAAACAAAAGCCTGAGGAAGAAAACCAGGGCCCGAGGAACAAAACCAGAGCCTGAGGAACCAAACCAGAGGCCGAGGACAAAAACCAGAGCCCGAAGAACAAAACCAGGGCCCGAGGAACAAAAGGAGTGCCCGAGGAAAAAAACCAGAGCCCGTGGAATTGAACTAGAGCCCGATGAAACAATCCAGGGCCCGCGGAACAAATCCAGAGCCCGAGGAATCAACCCCGAGCCCGAGGAACAAAACCAGGGCCCAAAGAACATAACCAGAGCCCGAAGAAGAAAACCAGAGCCCGAGGAACAAAACCAGCCCTCGAGGAACAAAAAAGGACCCGAGGAACAAAACCAGAGCCTAAGGAACAAAACCATAGTTTTAGGAACACAACTAGAGCCCGAGGAACAAAACCAGAGCCCGAGGAAGGAAGCCAGAGGTCGAGGAACAAAAACAGAGCCCGAGGAACAAAACCAAAGCCTGAGGAAATAAACCAGAACCCGAGGAACAAAACCAGATCCTGAGGAGAAAAACGAGAGCCCGAGAAACAAAAGGAGGGCCCAAGGAAAAAAACAAGAGACCGTGGAAATGAACCAGAGCCCGACGAAACAAACCAGAGCCTGAGGAACAAAACCAGAGTCCAAGGAACGAAATCAGCCGTCGAGGAACAAAAGCAGGACCCGAGGAACAAAATCAGACCCGAAGGAACAAAACCAGAGACCAAGGAAATAAACCAGAGTTCGAGGAACAAAAACCAGAGCCCGAGGAACAAAACCAGAGCCCGAGGAAAAAAACGAGAGCCCGAGGAACAAAAGGAGGGCCCGAGGAACAAAACCAGAGCCCATGGAAGTACACCAGAGACCGACGAACAAAACCATAGTTCGAGAAACAAAAAGAGAGCCCGAGGAACAAAACCGGAGCCAAAGGAAGAAAACCAGAGTCCGAGGAACAAAACAAAAGCCCGAGGAAGAAAACCAGGGCCCGAGGAACAAAACCAGAGCCTGAGGAGAAAAACAAGAGCCCGAGGAACAAAAGGAGGGCCCGAGGAAAAAAACCAGAGCCCGTGGAACTAAACCAGAGACCGAAGAAACAAACCAGGGCCCGAGGAAACAAACCCGGGCCCGAGGAACAAAACCAGGTCCCAAAGAAACGAACCAGAGCCCGAGGAAGAAAACCAGAGCCCAGGGAAAAAAACCGGCCCTCGAGGAACAAAACCAGGACCCAAGGAACAAAACCAGAGCCTGAGGAAGAAAACGAGAGCCCGAGGAACAAAAGGAGGGCCCGAGGAACAAAACCAGAGCCCGTGGAACGAAACCAGAGCCCGATGAACAAAACCATAGTTCGAGGAACAAAAAGAGAGCCCGAGAACCAAAACCAGAGCCTGAGGAACTAAACCAGAGCCGGAGGACGAAAACCAGAGCCCGAAGAACAAAACCAGGGCCCCAGGAACAAAACCAGGGCCCGAGGAAGAAAACCAGATCCCAAGGAACAAAACCAAAGACCGAGGATAAAACCAGGGCCCGAGGAACAAAACCAGAGCCTGCGGAACAAAACGAGAACCTCAGGAACAAAAGGGGGGTCCGAGGAAAAAAACCAGAGCCCGTGGAAATGAACCTGAGCCTGACGAAACAAACCAGAGCTCGAGGAAGAAAACAAGAACCCGAGGAAGAAAACGAGAACCCGAGGAAGAAAACGAGTGCCCGTGGAAATAAACCAGAGCACGAGGAAATAAACCAGAGCCCGAGGAACAAAACCAGAGCCCGAGGAATTAAACCAGAGCTCGAGGAAAAAAACCAGAGCCAGAGGAAAAAAACCAGAACCTGAGGAAAAAAATGAGAGTGGGAGGAACAAAACCAGAGATGGAGGAACAAAACCAGAGGCCGAGGAAAAAAACAAGAACCCTTGGAAAATAAACCAGAGCCCGAGGAAGAAAAACAGAGCCCGAGGAAAAAAAAACCAGAGCCCGAGGAACAAAACCAGCCCTCGAGGAACAAAACCACAGCCCGAGCAACAAAACCAGAGCCTGAGGAACAAAAGCAGGGCCCGAGGAACCAAATCACAGCCCGAGGAACAAAACCAGAGGCCGTGGAAATAAACCGGAGCCCGAGGAAGAAAACCAGAGGCTGAGGAAAAAAACCAGAACCATTGGAAAATAAACCAGAGCCCGAGGAACAAAAACAGAGCCCGAGGAACAAAACAAGAGCCCGAGGAACAAAACCAGCCCTCGAGGAACAAAACCACAGCCCTAGGAACAAAACCAGAGCCCGAGGAACAAAACCAGGGCCCTAGGAACCAAATCACAGCCCAAGGAACAAAACCAGAGGCCGTGGAAATAAACCGGAGCCTGAGGAACAAAACCGGAGTTCGAGGAAGAAAACCAGAGGCTGAGGAAGAAAACCAGAGCTCGAGGAACAAAACCAGAGGCCGAGGAAGAAAACCAGGGTCCGAGGAACAAAACCAGAACCCGAGGAACAAAATGAGCTCTAGAGGAACAAAACCAGATTTCGAGGAAGAAAATGGGAAACCGAGGAAGAAAACGAGAACTCGCGGAAAAAAACGACTGCCCGAGGAGTTAAACCAGAGTCCGACGAACACAGTCAGAGCCCGAGGAAGAAAACGAGGGCCCGAGGAACAAAAGGAGGGCCCGACGAAACAAACCAGAGCCCGAGGAAGAAAACCAGAGCCCAAGGAATGAAACCAGCCCTCATGGAACAAAAGCAGGACCCAAGGAACAAAACCAGAGCCTAAGGAACAAAACCAGAGTCCGAGGAACAAAACCAGGGCCCGAGGAAGAAAACCAGATCCCGAGGAACAAAACCAAAGCCCGAGGAAAAAAACAGAGCCCCAGGAAAAAAACCAGAGCCCAAGGAAAAAAACCAGCCCTCGCGGAATAAAAGCAAGACCCAAGGAACAAAACCAGAGCCCTAGGAAGAAAACGGGAGCCTGAGGAACAAAAGGAGGGCCCGCGGAACAAAACCAGAGCCCGTGGAAATAGACCAGAGCCCGACGAACAAAACCATAATTCGAGGAACAAAAAGAGAGCCCGAGGAACAAAACCGGAGCCAAAGGAAGAAAACCAGAGCCGGAGGAACAAAACAAAAGCCTGAGGAAGAAAACCAGGGCCCGAGGAACAAAACCAGAGCCTGAGGAACCAAGCCAGAGGCCGAGGACAAAAACCAGAGCCCGAAGAACAAAACCACGGCCCGAGGAACAAAAGGAGTGCCCGAGGAAAAAAACCAGAGCCCGTGGAATTGAACTAGAGCCCGACGAAACAATCCAGGGCCCGCGGAACAAATCCAGAGCCCGAGGAATCAACCCCGAGCCCGAGGAACAAAACCAGGGCCCAAAGAACATAACCAGAGCCCGAAGAAGAAAACCAGAGCCCGAGGAACAAAACCAGCCCTCGAGGAACAAAAAAGGACCCGAGGAACAAAACCAGAGCCTAAGGAACAAAACCATAGTTTTAGGAACACAACTAGAGCCCGAGGAACAAAACCAGAGCCCGAGGAAGGAAGCCAGAGGTCGAGGAACAAAAACAGAGCCCGAGGAACAAAACCAAAGCCTGAGGAAATAAACCAGAACCCGAGGAACAAAACCAGATCCTGAGGAGAAAAACGAGAGCCCGAGAAACAAAAGGAGGGCCCGAGGAAAAAAACAAGAGCCCGTGGAAATGAACCAGAGCCCGACGAAACAAACCAGAGCCTGAGGAACAAAACCAGAGTCCAAGGAACGAAATCAGCCGTCGAGGAACAAAAGCAGGACCCGAGGAACAAAACCAGAGACCAAGGAAATAAACCAGAGTTCGAGGAACAAAAACCAGAGCCCGAGGAACAAAACCAGAGCCCGAGGAAAAAAACGAGAGCCCGAGGAACAAAAGGAGGGCCCGAGGAACAAAACCAGAGCCCATGGAACTACACCAGAGACGGACGAACAAAACCATAGTTCGAGAAACAAAAAGAGAGCCCGAGGAACAAAACCGCAGCCAAAGGAAGAAAACCAGAGTCCGAGGAACAAAACAAAAGCCCGAGGAAGAAAACCAGGGCCCGAGGAACAAAACCAGAGCCTGAGGAGAAAAACAAGAGCCCGAGGAACAAAAGGAGGGCCCGAGGAAAAAAACCAGAGCCCGTGGAACTAAACCAGAGACCGACGAAACAAACCAGGGCCCGAGGAAACAAACCCGGGCCCGAGGAACAAAACCAGGTCCCAAAGAAACGAACCAGAGCCCGAGGAAGAAAAACAGAGCCCGAGGAAAAAAAAACGAGAGCCCGAGGAACAAAACCAGCCCTCGAGGAACAAAACCACAGCCCGAGCAACAAAACCAGAGCCTGAGGAACAAAAGCAGGGCCCGAGGAACCAAATCACAGCCCGAGGAACAAAACCAGAGGCCGTGGAAATAAACCGGAGCCCGAGGAAGAAAACCAGAGGCTGAGGAAAAAAACCAGAACCATTGGAAAATAAACCAGAGCCCGAGGAACAAAAACAGAGCCCGAGGAACAAAACAAGAGCCCGAGGAACAAAACCAGCCCTCGAGGAACAAAACCACAGCCCTAGGAACAAAACCAGAGCCCGAGGAACAAAACCAGGGCCCTAGGAACCAAATCACAGCCCAAGGAACAAAACCAGAGGCCGTGGAAATAAACCGGAGCCTGAGGAACAAAACCGGAGTTCGAGGAAGAAAACCAGAGGCTGAGGAAGAAAACCAGAGCTCGAGGAACAAAACCAGAGGCCGAGGAAGAAAACCAGGGTCCGAGGAACAAAACCAGAACCCGAGGAACAAAATGAGCTCTAGAGGAACAAAACCAGATTTCGAGGAAGAAAATGGGAAACCGAGGAAGAAAACGAGAACTCGCGGAACAAAACGACTGCCCGAGGAGTTAAACCAGAGTCCGACGAACACAGTCAGAGCCCGAGGAAGAAAACGAGGGCCCTAGGAACCAAACCAGAGCCCGAGGAACAAAACCAGAGCCCGAGGAACAAAACCAGATCCTGAGGAACAAAACGAGAGCCCGAGGAACAAAAGGAGGGCCCGACGAAACAAACCAGAGCCCGAGGAAGAAAACCAGAGCCCAAGGAATGAAACCAGCCCTCATGGAACAAAAGCAGGACCCAAGGAACAAAACCAGAGCCTAAGGAACAAAACCAGAGTCCGAGGAACAAAACCAGGGCCCGAGGAAGAAAACCAGATCCCGAGGAACAAAACCAAAGCCCGAGGAAAAAAACAGAGCCCCAGGAAAAAAACCAGAGCCCAAGGAAAAAAACCAGCCCTTGCGGAATAAAAGCAAGACCCAAGGAACAAAACCAGAGCCCTAGGAAGAAAACGGGAGCCTGAGGAACAAAAGGAGGGCCCGCGGAACAAAACCAGAGCCCGTGGAAATAGACCAGAGCCCGACGAACAAAACCATAATTCGAGGAACAAAAAGAGAGCCCGAGGAACAAAACCGGAGCCAAAGGAAGAAAACCAGAGCCGGAGGAACAAAACAAAAGCCTGAGGAAGAAAACCAGGGCCCGAGGAACAAAACCAGAGCCTGAGGAACCAAGCCAGAGGCCGAGGACAAAAACCAGAGCCCGAAGAACAAAACCAGGGCCCGAGGAACAAAAGGAGTGCCCGAGGAAAAAAACCAGAGCCCGTGGAATTGAACTAGAGCCCGACGAAACAATCCAGGGCCCGCGGAACAAATCCAGAGCCCGAGGAATCAACCCCGAGCCCGAGGAACAAAACCAGGGCCCAAAGAACATAACCAGAGCCCGAAGAAGAAAACCAGAGCCCGAGGAACAAAACCAGCCCTCGAGGAACAAAAAAGGACCCGAGGAACAAAACCAGAGCCTAAGGAACAAAACCATAGTTTTAGGAACACAACTAGAGCCCGAGGAACAAAACCAGAGCCCGAGGAAGGAAGCCAGAGGTCGAGGAACAAAAACAGAGCCCGAGGAACAAAACCAAAGCCTGAGGAAATAAACCAGAACCCGAGGAACAAAACCAGATCCTGAGGAGAAAAACGAGAGCCCGAGAAACAAAAGGAGGGCCCGAGGAAAAAAACAAGAGCCCGTGGAAATGAACCAGAGCCCGACGAAACAAACCAGAGCCTGAGGAACAAAACCAGAGTCCAAGGAACGAAATCAGCCGTCGAGGAACAAAAGCAGGACCCGAGGAACAAAACCAGAGACCAAGGAAATAAACCAGAGTTCGAGGAACAAAAACCAGAGCCCGAGGAACAAAACCAGAGCCCGAGGAAAAAAACGAGAGCCCGAGGAACAAAAGGAGGGCCCGAGGAACAAAACCAGAGCCCATGGAACTACACCAGAGACCGACGAACAAAACCATAGTTCGAGAAACAAAAAGAGAGCCCGAGGAACAAAACCGCAGCCAAAGGAAGAAAACCAGAGTCCGAGGAACAAAACAAAAGCCCGAGGAAGAAAACCAGGGCCCGAGGAACAAAACCAGAGCCTGAGGAGAAAAACAAGAGCCCGAGGAACAAAAGGAGGGCCCGAGGAAAAAAACCAGAGCCCGTGGAACTAAACCAGAGACCGACGAAACAAACCAGGGCCCGAGGAAACAAACCCGGGCCCGAGGAACAAAACCAGGTCCCAAAGAAACGAACCAGAGCCCGAGGAAGAAAAACAGAGCCCGAGGAAAAAAAAACGAGAGCCCGAGGAACAAAACCAGCCCTCGAGGAACAAAACCACAGCCCGAGCAACAAAACCAGAGCCTGAGGAACAAAAGCAGGGCCCGAGGAACCAAATCACAGCCCGAGGAACAAAACCAGAGGCCGTGGAAATAAACCGGAGCCCGAGGAAGAAAACCAGAGGCTGAGGAAAAAAACCAGAACCATTGGAAAATAAACCAGAGCCCGAGGAACAAAAACAGAGCCCGAGGAACAAAACAAGAGCCCGAGGAACAAAACCAGCCCTCGAGGAACAAAACCACAGCCCTAGGAACAAAACCAGAGCCCGAGGAACAAAACCAGGGCCCTAGGAACCAAATCACAGCCCAAGGAACAAAACCAGAGGCCGTGGAAATAAACCGGAGCCTGAGGAACAAAACCGGAGTTCGAGGAAGAAAACCAGAGGCTGAGGAAGAAAACCAGAGCTCGAGGAACAAAACCAGAGGCCGAGGAAGAAAACCAGGGTCCGAGGAACAAAACCAGAACCCGAGGAACAAAATGAGCTCTAGAGGAACAAAACCAGATTTCGAGGAAGAAAATGGGAAACCGAGGAAGAAAACGAGAACTCGCGGAACAAAACGACTGCCCGAGGAGTTAAACCAGAGTCCGACGAACACAGTCAGAGCCCGAGGAAGAAAACGAGGGCCCTAGGAACCAAACCAGAGCCCGAGGAACAAAACCAGAGCCCGAGGAACAAAACCAGATCCTGAGGAACAAAACGAGAGCCCGAGGAACAAAAGGAGGGCCCGACGAAACAAACCAGAGCCCGAGGAAGAAAACCAGAGCCCAAGGAATGAAACCAGCCCTCAAGGAACAAAAGCAGGACCCAAGGAACAAAACCAGAGCCTAAGGAACAAAACCAGAGTCCGAGGAACAAAACCAGGCCCACAGGAACAAAACAAGAGTCCGAGGAACAAAACCAGGGCCCGAGGAAGAAAACCAGATCCCGAGGAACAAAACCAAAGCCCGAGGAAAAAAACAGAGCCCCAGGAAAAAAACCAGAGCCCAAGGATAAAAACCAGCCCTCGCGGAATAAAAGCAAGACCCAAGGAACAAAACCAGAGCCCTAGGAAGAAAACGAGAGCCCGAGGAACAAAAGGAGGGCCCGAGGAACAAAACCAGAGCCCGTGGAACGAAACCAGAGCCCGATGAACAAAACCATAGTTCGAGGAACAAAAAGAGAGCCCGAGGAACAAAACCGGAGCCAAAGGAAGAAAACCAGAGCCGGAGGAACAAAACAAAAGCCTGAGGAAGAAAACCAGGGCCCGAGGAACAAAACCAGAGCCTGAGGAACCAAACCAGAGGCCGAGGACAAAAACCAGAGCCCGAAGAACAAAACCAGGGCCCGAGGAACAAAAGGAGTGCCCGAGGAAAAAAACCAGAGCCCGTGGAATTGAACTAGAGCCCGATGAAACAATCCAGGGCCCGCGGAACAAATCCAGAGCCCGAGGAATCAACCCCGAGCCCGAGGAACAAAACCAGGGCCCAAAGAACATAACCAGAGCCCGAAGAAGAAAACCAGAGCCCGAGGAACAAAACCAGCCCTCGAGGAACAAAAAAGGACCCGAGGAACAAAACCAGAGCCTAAGGAACAAAACCATAGTTTTAGGAACACAACTAGAGCCCGAGGAACAAAACCAGAGCCCGAGGAAGGAAGCCAGAGGTCGAGGAACAAAAACAGAGCCCGAGGAACAAAACCAAAGCCTGAGGAAATAAACCAGAACCCGAGGAACAAAACCAGATCCTGAGGAGAAAAACGAGAGCCCGAGAAACAAAAGGAGGGCCCGAGGAAAAAAACAAGAGCCCGTGGAAATGAACCAGAGCCCGACGAAACAAACCAGAGCCTGAGGAACAAAACCAGAGTCCAAGGAACGAAATCAGCCGTCGAGGAACAAAAGCAGGACCCGAGGAACAAAATCAGACCCGAAGGAACAAAACCAGAGACCAAGGAAATAAACCAGAGTTCGAGGAACAAAAACCAGAGCCCGAGGAACAAAACCAGAGCCCGAGGAAAAAAACGAGAGCCCGAGGAACAAAAGGAGGGCCCGAGGAACAAAACCAGAGCCCATGGAACTACACCAGAGACCGACGAACAAAACCATAGTTCGAGAAACAAAAAGAGAGCCCGAGGAACAAAACCGGAGCCAAAGGAAGAAAACCAGAGTCCGAGGAACAAAACAAAAGCCCGAGGAAGAAAACCAGGGCCCGAGGAACAAAACCAGAGCCTGAGGAGAAAAACAAGAGCCCGAGGAACAAAAGGAGGGCCCGAGGAAAAAAACCAGAGCCCGTGGAACTAAACCAGAGACCGAAGAAACAAACCAGGGCCCGAGGAAACAAACCCGGGCCCGAGGAACAAAACCAGGTCCCGAAGAAACGAACCAGAGCCCGAGGAAGAAAACCAGAGCCCAGGGAAAAAAACCGGCCCTCGAGGAACAAAACCAGGACCCAAGGAACAAAACCAGAGCCTGAGGAAGAAAACGAGAGCCCGAGGAACAAAAGGAGGGCCCGAGGAACAAAACCAGAGCCCGTGGAACGAAACCAGAGCCCGATGAACAAAACCATAGTTCGAGGAACAAAAAGAGAGCCCGAGAACCAAAACCAGAGCCTGAGGAACTAAACCAGAGCCGGAGGACGAAAACCAGAGCCCGAAGAACAAAACCAGGGCCCCAGGAACAAAACCAGGGCCCGAGGAAGAAAACCAGATCCCAAGGAACAAAACCAAAGACCGAGGATAAAACCAGGGCCCGAGGAACAAAACCAGAGCCTGCGGAACAAAACGAGAACCTCAGGAACAAAAGGGGGGTCCGAGGAAAAAAACCAGAGCCCGTGGAAATGAACCTGAGCCTGACGAAACAAACCAGAGCTCGAGGAAGAAAACAAGAACCCGAGGAAGAAAACGAGAACCCGAGGAAGAAAACGAGTGCCCGTGGAAATAAACCAGAGCACGAGGAAATAAACCAGAGCCCGAGGAACAAAACCAGAGCCCGAGGAATTAAACCAGAGCTCGAGGAAAAAAACCAGAGCCAGAGGAAAAAAACCAGAGCCTGAGGAAAAAAATGAGAGCGGGAGGAACAAAACCAGAGATGGAGGAACAAAACCAGAGGCCGAGGAAAAAAACAAGAACCCTTGGAAAATAAACCAGAGCCCGAGGAAGAAAAACAGAGCCCGAGGAAAAAAAAAACAGAGCCCGAGGAACCAAATCACAGCCCGAGGAACAAAACCAGAGGCCGTGGAAATAAACCGGAGCCCGAGGAAGAAAACCAGAGGCTGAGGAAAAAAACCAGAACCATTGGAAAATAAACCAGAGCCCGAGGAACAAAAACAGAGCCCGAGGAACAAAACAAGAGCCCGAGGAACAAAACCAGCCCTCGAGGAACAAAACCACAGCCCTAGGAACAAAACCAGAGCCCGAGGAACAAAACCAGGGCCCTAGGAACCAAATCACAGCCCAAGGAACAAAACCAGAGGCCGTGGAAATAAACCGGAGCCTGAGGAACAAAACCGGAGTTCGAGGAAGAAAACCAGAGGCTGAGGAAGAAAACCAGAGCTCGAGGAACAAAACCAGAGGCCGAGGAAGAAAACCAGGGTCCGAGGAACAAAACCAGAACCCGAGGAACAAAATGAGCTCTAGAGGAACAAAACCAGATTTCGAGGAAGAAAATGGGAAACCGAGGAAGAAAACGAGAACTCGCGGAACAAAACGACTGCCCGAGGAGTTAAACCAGAGTCCGACGAACACAGTCAGAGCCCGAGGAAGAAAACGAGGGCCCTAGGAACCAAACCAGAGCCCGAGGAACAAAAACAGAGCCCGAGGAACAAAACCAGATCCTGAGGAACAAAACGAGAGCCCGAGGAACAAAAGGAGGGCCCGACGAAACAAACCAGAGCCCGAGGAAGAAAACCAGAGCCCAAGGAATGAAACCAGCCCTCGAGGAACAAAAGCAGGACCCAAGGAACAAAACCAGAGCCTAAGGAACAAAACCAGAGTCCGAGGAACAAAACCAGGGCCCGAGGAAGAAAACCAGATCCCGAGGAACAAAACCAAAGCCCGAGGAAAAAAACAGAGCCCCAGGAAAAAAACCAGAGCCCAAGGAAAAAAACCAGCCCTCGCGGAATAAAAGCAAGACCCAAGGAACAAAACCAGAGCCCTAGGAAGAAAACGGGAGCCTGAGGAACAAAAGGAGGGCCCGCGGAACAAAACCAGAGCCCGTGGAAATAGACCAGAGCCCGACGAACAAAACCATAATTCGAGGAACAAAAAGAGAGCCCGAGGAACAAAACCGGAGCCAAAGGAAGAAAACCAGAGCCGGAGGAACAAAACAAAAGCCTGAGGAAGAAAACCAGGGCCCGAGGAACAAAACCAGAGCCTGAGGAACCAAGCCAGAGGCCGAGGACAAAAACCAGAGCCCGAAGAACAAAACCAGGGCCCGAGGAACAAAAGGAGTGCCCGAGGAAAAAAACCAGAGCCCGTGGAATTGAACTAGAGCCCGACGAAACAATCCAGGGCCCGCGGAACAAATCCAGAGCCCGAGGAATCAACCCCGAGCCCGAGGAACAAAACCAGGGCCCAAAGAACATAACCAGAGCCCGAAGAAGAAAACCAGAGCCCGAGGAACAAAACCAGCCCTCGAGGAACAAAAAAGGACCCGAGGAACAAAACCAGAGCCTAAGGAACAAAACCATAGTTTTAGGAACACAACTAGAGCCCGAGGAACAAAACCAGAGCCCGAGGAAGGAAGCCAGAGGTCGAGGAACAAAAACAGAGCCCGAGGAACAAAACCAAAGCCTGAGGAAATAAACCAGAACCCGAGGAACAAAACCAGATCCTGAGGAGAAAAACGAGAGCCCGAGAAACAAAAGGAGGGCCCGAGGAAAAAAACAAGAGCCCGTGGAAATGAACCAGAGCCCGACGAAACAAACCAGAGCCTGAGGAACAAAACCAGAGTCCAAGGAACGAAATCAGCCGTCGAGGAACAAAAGCAGGACCCGAGGAACAAAACCAGAGACCAAGGAAATAAACCAGAGTTCGAGGAACACAAACCAGAGCCCGAGGAACAAAACCAGAGCCCGAGGAAAAAAACGAGAGCCCGAGGAACAAAAGGAGGGCCCGAGGAACAAAACCAGAGCCCATGGAACTACACCAGAGACGGACGAACAAAACCATAGTTCGAGAAACAAAAAGAGAGCCCGAGGAACAAAACCGCAGCCAAAGGAAGAAAACCAGAGTCCGAGGAACAAAACAAAAGCCCGAGGAAGAAAACCAGGGCCCGAGGAACAAAACCAGAGCCTGAGGAGAAAAACAAGAGCCCGAGGAACAAAAGGAGGGCCCGAGGAAAAAAACCAGAGCCCGTGGAACTAAACCAGAGACCGACGAAACAAACCAGGGCCCGAGGAAACAAACCCGGGCCCGAGGAACAAAACCAGGTCCCAAAGAAACGAACCAGAGCCCGAGGAAGAAAAACAGAGCCCGAGGAAAAAAAAACGAGAGCCCGAGGAACAAAACCAGCCCTCGAGGAACAAAACCACAGCCCGAGCAACAAAACCAGAGCCTGAGGAACAAAAGCAGGGCCCGAGGAACCAAATCACAGCCCGAGGAACAAAACCAGAGGCCGTGGAAATAAACCGGAGCCCGAGGAAGAAAACCAGAGGCTGAGGAAAAAAACCAGAACCATTGGAAAATAAACCAGAGCCCGAGGAACAAAAACAGAGCCCGAGGAACAAAACAAGAGCCCGAGGAACAAAACCAGCCCTCGAGGAACAAAACCACAGCCCTAGGAACAAAACCAGAGCCCGAGGAACAAAACCAGGGCCCTAGGAACCAAATCACAGCCCAAGGAACAAAACCAGAGGCCGTGGAAATAAACCGGAGCCTGAGGAACAAAACCGGAGTTCGAGGAAGAAAACCAGAGGCTGAGGAAGAAAACCAGAGCTCGAGGAACAAAACCAGAGGCCGAGGAAGAAAACCAGGGTCCGAGGAACAAAACCAGAACCCGAGGAACAAAATGAGCTCTAGAGGAACAAAACCAGATTTCGAGGAAGAAAATGGGAAACCGAGGAAGAAAACGAGAACTCGCGGAACAAAACGACTGCCCGAGGAGTTAAACCAGAGTCCGACGAACACAGTCAGAGCCCGAGGAAGAAAACGAGGGCCCTAGGAACCAAACCAGAGCCCGAGGAACAAAACCAGAGCCCGAGGAACAAAACCAGATCCTGAGGAACAAAACGAGAGCCCGAGGAACAAAAGGAGGGCCCGACGAAACAAACCAGAGCCCGAGGAAGAAAACCAGAGCCCAAGGAATGAAACCAGCCCTCAAGGAACAAAAGCAGGACCCAAGGAACAAAACCAGAGCCTAAGGAACAAAACCAGAGTCCGAGGAACAAAACCAGGCCCACAGGAACAAAACAAGAGTCCGAGGAACAAAACCAGGGCCCGAGGAAGAAAACCAGATCCCGAGGAACAAAACCAAAGCCCGAGGAAAAAAACAGAGCCCCAGGAAAAAAACCAGAGCCCAAGGATAAAAACCAGCCCTCGCGGAATAAAAGCAAGACCCAAGGAACAAAACCAGAGCCCTAGGAAGAAAACGAGAGCCCGAGGAACAAAAGGAGGGCCCGAGGAACAAAACCAGAGCCCGTGGAACGAAACCAGAGCCCGATGAACAAAACCATAGTTCGAGGAACAAAAAGAGAGCCCGAGGAACAAAACCGGAGCCAAAGGAAGAAAACCAGAGCCGGAGGAACAAAACAAAAGCCTGAGGAAGAAAACCAGGGCCCGAGGAACAAAACCAGAGCCTGAGGAACCAAACCAGAGGCCGAGGACAAAAACCAGAGCCCGAAGAACAAAACCAGGGCCCGAGGAACAAAAGGAGTGCCCGAGGAAAAAAACCAGAGCCCGTGGAATTGAACTAGAGCCCGATGAAACAATCCAGGGCCCGCGGAACAAATCCAGAGCCCGAGGAATCAACCCCGAGCCCGAGGAACAAAACCAGGGCCCAAAGAACATAACCAGAGCCCGAAGAAGAAAACCAGAGCCCGAGGAACAAAACCAGCCCTCGAGGAACAAAAAAGGACCCGAGGAACAAAACCAGAGCCTAAGGAACAAAACCATAGTTTTAGGAACACAACTAGAGCCCGAGGAACAAAACCAGAGCCCGAGGAAGGAAGCCAGAGGTCGAGGAACAAAAACAGAGCCCGAGGAACAAAACCAAAGCCTGAGGAAATAAACCAGAACCCGAGGAACAAAACCAGATCCTGAGGAGAAAAACGAGAGCCCGAGAAACAAAAGGAGGGCCCGAGGAAAAAAACAAGAGCCCGTGGAAATGAACCAGAGCCCGACGAAACAAACCAGAGCCTGAGGAACAAAACCAGAGTCCAAGGAACGAAATCAGCCGTCGAGGAACAAAAGCAGGACCCGAGGAACAAAATCAGACCCGAAGGAACAAAACCAGAGACCAAGGAAATAAACCAGAGTTCGAGGAACAAAAACCAGAGCCCGAGGAACAAAACCAGAGCCCGAGGAAAAAAACGAGAGCCCGAGGAACAAAAGGAGGGCCCGAGGAACAAAACCAGAGCCCATGGAACTACACCAGAGACCGACGAACAAAACCATAGTTCGAGAAACAAAAAGAGAGCCCGAGGAACAAAACCGGAGCCAAAGGAAGAAAACCAGAGTCCGAGGAACAAAACAAAAGCCCGAGGAAGAAAACCAGGGCCCGAGGAACAAAACCAGAGCCTGAGGAGAAAAACAAGAGCCCGAGGAACAAAAGGAGGGCCCGAGGAAAAAAACCAGAGCCCGTGGAACTAAACCAGAGACCGAAGAAACAAACCAGGGCCCGAGGAAACAAACCCGGGCCCGAGGAACAAAACCAGGTCCCGAAGAAACGAACCAGAGCCCGAGGAAGAAAACCAGAGCCCAGGGAAAAAAACCGGCCCTCGAGGAACAAAACCAGGACCCAAGGAACAAAACCAGAGCCTGAGGAAGAAAACGAGAGCCCGAGGAACAAAAGGAGGGCCCGAGGAACAAAACCAGAGCCCGTGGAACGAAACCAGAGCCCGATGAACAAAACCATAGTTCGAGGAACAAAAAGAGAGCCCGAGAACCAAAACCAGAGCCTGAGGAACTAAACCAGAGCCGGAGGACGAAAACCAGAGCCCGAAGAACAAAACCAGGGCCCCAGGAACAAAACCAGGGCCCGAGGAAGAAAACCAGATCCCAAGGAACAAAACCAAAGACCGAGGATAAAACCAGGGCCCGAGGAACAAAACCAGAGCCTGCGGAACAAAACGAGAACCTCAGGAACAAAAGGGGGGTCCGAGGAAAAAAACCAGAGCCCGTGGAAATGAACCTGAGCCTGACGAAACAAACCAGAGCTCGAGGAAGAAAACAAGAACCCGAGGAAGAAAACGAGAACCCGAGGAAGAAAACGAGTGCCCGTGGAAATAAACCAGAGCACGAGGAAATAAACCAGAGCCCGAGGAACAAAACCAGAGCCCGAGGAATTAAACCAGAGCTCGAGGAAAAAAACCAGAGCCAGAGGAAAAAAACCAGAGCCTGAGGAAAAAAATGAGAGCGGGAGGAACAAAACCAGAGATGGAGGAACAAAACCAGAGGCCGAGGAAAAAAACAAGAACCCTTGGAAAATAAACCAGAGCCCGAGGAAGAAAAACAGAGCCCGAGGAAAAAAAAAACAGAGCCCGAGGAACCAAATCACAGCCCGAGGAACAAAACCAGAGGCCGTGGAAATAAACCGGAGCCCGAGGAAGAAAACCAGAGGCTGAGGAAAAAAACCAGAACCATTGGAAAATAAACCAGAGCCCGAGGAACAAAAACAGAGCCCGAGGAACAAAACAAGAGCCCGAGGAACAAAACCAGCCCTCGAGGAACAAAACCACAGCCCTAGGAACAAAACCAGAGCCCGAGGAACAAAACCAGGGCCCTAGGAACCAAATCACAGCCCAAGGAACAAAACCAGAGGCCGTGGAAATAAACCGGAGCCTGAGGAACAAAACCGGAGTTCGAGGAAGAAAACCAGAGGCTGAGGAAGAAAACCAGAGCTCGAGGAACAAAACCAGAGGCCGAGGAAGAAAACCAGGGTCCGAGGAACAAAACCAGAACCCGAGGAACAAAATGAGCTCTAGAGGAACAAAACCAGATTTCGAGGAAGAAAATGGGAAACCGAGGAAGAAAACGAGAACTCGCGGAACAAAACGACTGCCCGAGGAGTTAAACCAGAGTCCGACGAACACAGTCAGAGCCCGAGGAAGAAAACGAGGGCCCTAGGAACCAAACCAGAGCCCGAGGAACAAAAACAGAGCCCGAGGAACAAAACCAGATCCTGAGGAACAAAACGAGAGCCCGAGGAACAAAAGGAGGGCCCGACGAAACAAACCAGAGCCCGAGGAAGAAAACCAGAGCCCAAGGAATGAAACCAGCCCTCGAGGAACAAAAGCAGGACCCAAGGAACAAAACCAGAGCCTAAGGAACAAAACCAGAGTCCGAGGAACAAAACCAGGGCCCGAGGAAGAAAACCAGATCCCGAGGAACAAAACCAAAGCCCGAGGAAAAAAACAGAGCCCCAGGAAAAAAACCAGAGCCCAAGGAAAAAAACCAGCCCTCGCGGAATAAAAGCAAGACCCAAGGAACAAAACCAGAGCCCTAGGAAGAAAACGGGAGCCTGAGGAACAAAAGGAGGGCCCGCGGAACAAAACCAGAGCCCGTGGAAATAGACCAGAGCCCGACGAACAAAACCATAATTCGAGGAACAAAAAGAGAGCCCGAGGAACAAAACCGGAGCCAAAGGAAGAAAACCAGAGCCGGAGGAACAAAACAAAAGCCTGAGGAAGAAAACCAGGGCCCGAGGAACAAAACCAGAGCCTGAGGAACCAAGCCAGAGGCCGAGGACAAAAACCAGAGCCCGAAGAACAAAACCAGGGCCCGAGGAACAAAAGGAGTGCCCGAGGAAAAAAACCAGAGCCCGTGGAATTGAACTAGAGCCCGACGAAACAATCCAGGGCCCGCGGAACAAATCCAGAGCCCGAGGAATCAACCCCGAGCCCGAGGAACAAAACCAGGGCCCAAAGAACATAACCAGAGCCCGAAGAAGAAAACCAGAGCCCGAGGAACAAAACCAGCCCTCGAGGAACAAAAAAGGACCCGAGGAACAAAACCAGAGCCTAAGGAACAAAACCATAGTTTTAGGAACACAACTAGAGCCCGAGGAACAAAACCAGAGCCCGAGGAAGGAAGCCAGAGGTCGAGGAACAAAAACAGAGCCCGAGGAACAAAACCAAAGCCTGAGGAAATAAACCAGAACCCGAGGAACAAAACCAGATCCTGAGGAGAAAAACGAGAGCCCGAGAAACAAAAGGAGGGCCCGAGGAAAAAAACAAGAGCCCGTGGAAATGAACCAGAGCCCGACGAAACAAACCAGAGCCTGAGGAACAAAACCAGAGTCCAAGGAACGAAATCAGCCGTCGAGGAACAAAAGCAGGACCCGAGGAACAAAACCAGAGACCAAGGAAATAAACCAGAGTTCGAGGAACACAAACCAGAGCCCGAGGAACAAAACCAGAGCCCGAGGAAAAAAACGAGAGCCCGAGGAACAAAAGGAGGGCCCGAGGAACAAAACCAGAGCCCATGGAACTACACCAGAGACGGACGAACAAAACCATAGTTCGAGAAACAAAAAGAGAGCCCGAGGAACAAAACCGCAGCCAAAGGAAGAAAACCAGAGTCCGAGGAACAAAACAAAAGCCCGAGGAAGAAAACCAGGGCCCGAGGAACAAAACCAGAGCCTGAGGAGAAAAACAAGAGCCCGAGGAACAAAAGGAGGGCCCGAGGAAAAAAACCAGAGCCCGTGGAACTAAACCAGAGACCGACGAAACAAACCAGGGCCCGAGGAAACAAACCCGGGCCCGAGGAACAAAACCAGGTCCCAAAGAAACGAACCAGAGCCCGAGGAAGAAAAACAGAGCCCGAGGAAAAAAAAACCAGAGCCCGAGGAACAAAACCAGCCCTCGAGGAACAAAACCACAGCCCGAGCAACAAAACCAGAGCCTGAGGAACAAAAGCAGGGCCCGAGGAACCAAATCACAGCCCGAGGAACAAAACCAGAGGCCGTGGAAATAAACCGGAGCCCGAGGAAGAAAACCAGAGGCTGAGGAAAAAAACCAGAACCATTGGAAAATAAACCAGAGCCCGAGGAACAAAAACAGAGCCCGAGGAACAAAACAAGAGCCCGAGGAACAAAACCAGCCCTCGAGGAACAAAACCACAGCCCTAGGAACAAAACCAGAGCCCGAGGAACAAAACCAGGGCCCTAGGAACCAAATCACAGCCCAAGGAACAAAACCAGAGGCCGTGGAAATAAACCGGAGCCTGAGGAACAAAACCGGAGTTCGAGGAAGAAAACCAGAGGCTGAGGAAGAAAACCAGAGCTCGAGGAACAAAACCAGAGGCCGAGGAAGAAAACCAGGGTCCGAGGAACAAAACCAGAACCCGAGGAACAAAATGAGCTCTAGAGGAACAAAACCAGATTTCGAGGAAGAAAATGGGAAACCGAGGAAGAAAACGAGAACTCGCGGAACAAAACGACTGCCCGAGGAGTTAAACCAGAGTCCGACGAACACAGTCAGAGCCCGAGGAAGAAAACGAGGGCCCTAGGAACCAAACCAGAGCCCGAGGAACAAAACCAGAGCCCGAGGAACAAAACCAGATCCTGAGGAACAAAACGAGAGCCCGAGGAACAAAAGGAGGGCCCGACGAAACAAACCAGAGCCCGAGGAAGAAAACCAGAGCCCAAGGAATGAAACCAGCCCTCATGGAACAAAAGCAGGACCCAAGGAACAAAACCAGAGCCTAAGGAACAAAACCAGAGTCCGAGGAACAAAACCAGGGCCCGAGGAAGAAAACCAGATCCCGAGGAACAAAACCAAAGCCCGAGGAAAAAAACAGAGCCCCAGGAAAAAAACCAGAGCCCAAGGAAAAAAACCAGCCCTCGCGGAATAAAAGCAAGACCCAAGGAACAAAACCAGAGCCCTAGGAAGAAAACGGGAGCCTGAGGAACAAAAGGAGGGCCCGCGGAACAAAACCAGAGCCCGTGGAAATAGACCAGAGCCCGACGAACAAAACCATAATTCGAGGAACAAAAAGAGAGCCCGAGGAACAAAACCGGAGCCAAAGGAAGAAAACCAGAGCCGGAGGAACAAAACAAAAGCCTGAGGAAGAAAACCAGGGCCCGAGGAACAAAACCAGAGCCTGAGGAACCAAGCCAGAGGCCGAGGACAAAAACCAGAGCCCGAAGAACAAAACCAGGGCCCGAGGAACAAAAGGAGTGCCCGAGGAAAAAAACCAGAGCCCGTGGAATTGAACTAGAGCCCGACGAAACAATCCAGGGCCCGCGGAACAAATCCAGAGCCCGAGGAATCAACCCCGAGCCCGAGGAACAAAACCAGGGCCCAAAGAACATAACCAGAGCCCGAAGAAGAAAACCAGAGCCCGAGGAACAAAACCAGCCCTCGAGGAACAAAAAAGGACCCGAGGAACAAAACCAGAGCCTAAGGAACAAAACCATAGTTTTAGGAACACAACTAGAGCCCGAGGAACAAAACCAGAGCCCGAGGAAGGAAGCCAGAGGTCGAGGAACAAAAACAGAGCCCGAGGAACAAAACCAAAGCCTGAGGAAATAAACCAGAACCCGAGGAACAAAACCAGATCCTGAGGAGAAAAACGAGAGCCCGAGAAACAAAAGGAGGGCCCGAGGAAAAAAACAAGAGCCCGTGGAAATGAACCAGAGCCCGACGAAACAAACCAGAGCCTGAGGAACAAAACCAGAGTCCAAGGAACGAAATCAGCCGTCGAGGAACAAAAGCAGGACCCGAGGAACAAAACCAGAGACCAAGGAAATAAACCAGAGTTCGAGGAACAAAAACCAGAGCCCGAGGAACAAAACCAGAGCCCGAGGAATAAAACGAGAGCCCGAGGAACAAAAGGAGGGCCCGAGGAACAAAACCAGAGCCCATGGAACTACACCAGAGACGGACGAACAAAACCATAGTTCGAGAAACAAAAAGAGAGCCCGAGGAACAAAACCGCAGCCAAAGGAAGAAAACCAGAGTCCGAGGAACAAAACAAAAGCCCGAGGAAGAAAACCAGGGCCCGAGGAACAAAACCAGAGCCTGAGGAGAAAAACAAGAGCCCGAGGAACAAAAGGAGGGCCCGAGGAAAAAAACCAGAGCCCGTGGAACTAAACCAGAGACCGACGAAACAAACCAGGGCCCGAGGAAACAAACCCGGGCCCGAGGAACAAAACCAGGTCCCAAAGAAACGAACCAGAGCCCGAGGAAGAAAAACAGAGCCCGAGGAAAAAAAAACGAGAGCCCGAGGAACAAAACCAGCCCTCGAGGAACAAAACCACAGCCCGAGCAACAAAACCAGAGCCTGAGGAACAAAAGCAGGGCCCGAGGAACCAAATCACAGCCCGAGGAACAAAACCAGAGGCCGTGGAAATAAACCGGAGCCCGAGGAAGAAAACCAGAGGCTGAGGAAAAAAACCAGAACCATTGGAAAATAAACCAGAGCCCGAGGAACAAAAACAGAGCCCGAGGAACAAAACAAGAGCCCGAGGAACAAAACCAGCCCTCGAGGAACAAAACCACAGCCCTAGGAACAAAACCAGAGCCCGAGGAACAAAACCAGGGCCCTAGGAACCAAATCACAGCCCAAGGAACAAAACCAGAGGCCGTGGAAATAAACCGGAGCCTGAGGAACAAAACCGGAGTTCGAGGAAGAAAACCAGAGGCTGAGGAAGAAAACCAGAGCTCGAGGAACAAAACCAGAGGCCGAGGAAGAAAACCAGGGTCCGAGGAACAAAACCAGAACCCGAGGAACAAAATGAGCTCTAGAGGAACAAAACCAGATTTCGAGGAAGAAAATGGGAAACCGAGGAAGAAAACGAGAACTCGCGGAACAAAACGACTGCCCGAGGAGTTAAACCAGAGTCCGACGAACACAGTCAGAGCCCGAGGAAGAAAACGAGGGCCCTAGGAACCAAACCAGAGCCCGAGGAACAAAACCAGAGCCCGAGGAACAAAACCAGATCCTGAGGAACAAAACGAGAGCCCGAGGAACAAAAGGAGGGCCCGACGAAACAAACCAGAGCCCGAGGAAGAAAACCAGAGCCCAAGGAATGAAACCAGCCCTCATGGAACAAAAGCAGGACCCAAGGAACAAAACCAGAGCCTAAGGAACAAAACCAGAGTCCGAGGAACAAAACCAGGGCCCGAGGAAGAAAACCAGATCCCGAGGAACAAAACCAAAGCCCGAGGAAAAAAACAGAGCCCCAGGAAAAAAACCAGAGCCCAAGGAAAAAAACCAGCCCTCGCGGAATAAAAGCAAGACCCAAGGAACAAAACCAGAGCCCTAGGAAGAAAACGGGAGCCTGAGGAACAAAAGGAGGGCCCGCGGAACAAAACCAGAGCCCGTGGAAATAGACCAGAGCCCGACGAACAAAACCATAATTCGAGGAACAAAAAGAGAGCCCGAGGAACAAAACCGGAGCCAAAGGAAGAAAACCAGAGCCGGAGGAACAAAACAAAAGCCTGAGGAAGAAAACCAGGGCCCGAGGAACAAAACCAGAGCCTGAGGAACCAAGCCAGAGGCCGAGGACAAAAACCAGAGCCCGAAGAACAAAACCAGGGCCCGAGGAACAAAAGGAGTGCCCGAGGAAAAAAACCAGAGCCCGTGGAATTGAACTAGAGCCCGACGAAACAATCCAGGGCCCGCGGAACAAATCCAGAGCCCGAGGAATCAACCCCGAGCCCGAGGAACAAAACCAGGGCCCAAAGAACATAACCAGAGCCCGAAGAAGAAAACCAGAGCCCGAGGAACAAAACCAGCCCTCGAGGAACAAAAAAGGACCCGAGGAACAAAACCAGAGCCTAAGGAACAAAACCATAGTTTTAGGAACACAACTAGAGCCCGAGGAACAAAACCAGAGCCCGAGGAAGGAAGCCAGAGGTCGAGGAACAAAAACAGAGCCCGAGGAACAAAACCAAAGCCTGAGGAAATAAACCAGAACCCGAGGAACAAAACCAGATCCTGAGGAGAAAAACGAGAGCCCGAGAAACAAAAGGAGGGCCCGAGGAAAAAAACAAGAGCCCGTGGAAATGAACCAGAGCCCGACGAAACAAACCAGAGCCTGAGGAACAAAACCAGAGTCCAAGGAACGAAATCAGCCGTCGAGGAACAAAAGCAGGACCCGAGGAACAAAACCAGAGACCAAGGAAATAAACCAGAGTTCGAGGAACAAAAACCAGAGCCCGAGGAACAAAACCAGAGCCCGAGGAAAAAAACGAGAGCCCGAGGAACAAAAGGAGGGCCCGAGGAACAAAACCAGAGCCCATGGAACTACACCAGAGACGGACGAACAAAACCATAGTTCGAGAAACAAAAAGAGAGCCCGAGGAACAAAACCGGAGCCAAAGGAAGAAAACCAGAGTCCGAGGAACAAAACAAAAGCCCGAGGAAGAAAACCAGGGCCCGAGGAACAAAACCAGAGCCTGAGGAGAAAAACAAGAGCCCGAGGAACAAAAGGAGGGCCCGAGGAAAAAAACCAGAGCCCGTGGAACTAAACCAGAGACCGACGAAACAAACCAGGGCCCGAGGAAACAAACCCGGGCCCGAGGAACAAAACCAGGTCCCAAAGAAACGAACCAGAGCCCGAGGAAGAAAAACAGAGCCCGAGGAAAAAAAAACGAGAGCCCGAGGAACAAAACCAGCCCTCGAGGAACAAAACCACAGCCCGAGCAACAAAACCAGAGCCTGAGGAACAAAAGCAGGGCCCGAGGAACCAAATCACAGCCCGAGGAACAAAACCAGAGGCCGTGGAAATAAACCGGAGCCCGAGGAAGAAAACCAGAGGCTGAGGAAAAAAACCAGAACCATTGGAAAATAAACCAGAGCCCGAGGAACAAAAACAGAGCCCGAGGAACAAAACAAGAGCCCGAGGAACAAAACCAGCCCTCGAGGAACAAAACCACAGCCCTAGGAACAAAACCAGAGCCCGAGGAACAAAACCAGGGCCCTAGGAACCAAATCACAGCCCAAGGAACAAAACCAGAGGCCGTGGAAATAAACCGGAGCCTGAGGAACAAAACCGGAGTTCGAGGAAGAAAACCAGAGGCTGAGGAAGAAAACCAGAGCTCGAGGAACAAAACCAGAGGCCGAGGAAGAAAACCAGGGTCCGAGGAACAAAACCAGAACCCGAGGAACAAAATGAGCTCTAGAGGAACAAAACCAGATTTCGAGGAAGAAAATGGGAAACCGAGGAAGAAAACGAGAACTCGCGGAACAAAACGACTGCCCGAGGAGTTAAACCAGAGTCCGACGAACACAGTCAGAGCCCGAGGAAGAAAACGAGGGCCCTAGGAACCAAACCAGAGCCCGAGGAACAAAAACAGAGCCCGAGGAACAAAACCAGATCCTGAGGAACAAAACGAGAGCCCGAGGAACAAAAGGAGGGCCCGACGAAACAAACCAGAGCCCGAGGAAGAAAACCAGAGCCCAAGGAATGAAACCAGCCCTCATGGAACAAAAGCAGGACCCAAGGAACAAAACCAGAGCCTAAGGAACAAAACCAGAGTCCGAGGAACAAAACCAGGCCCACAGGAACAAAACAAGAGTTCGAGGAACAAAACCAGGGCCCGAGGAAGAAAACCAGAGCCCAGGGAAAAAAACCGGCCCTCGAGGAACAAAACCAGGACCCAAGGAACAAAACCAGAGCCTGAGGAAGAAAACGAGAGCCCGAGGAACAAAAGGAGGGCCCGAGGAACAAAACCAGAGCCCGTGGAACGAAACCAGAGCCCGATGAACAAAACCATAGTTCGAGGAATAAAAAGAGAGCCCGAGAAACAAAACCAGAGCCTGAGGAACTAAACCAGAGCCGGAGGACGAAAACCAGAGCCCGAAGAACAAAACCAGGGCCCCAGGAACAAAACCAGGGCCCGAGGAAGAAAACCAGATCCCAAGGAACAAAACCAAAGACCGAGGATAAAACCAGGGCCTGAGGAACAAAACCAGAGCCTGCGGAACAAAACGAGAACCTCAGGAACAAAAGGGGGGTCCGAGGAAAAAAACCAGAGCCCGTGGAAATGAACCTGAGCCTGACGAAACAAACCAGAGCTCGAGGAAGAAAACAAGAACCCGAGGAAGAAAACGAGAACCCGAGGAAGAAAACGAGTGCCCGTGGAAATAAACCAGAGCACGAGGAAATAAACCAGAGCCCGAGGAACAAAACCAGAGCCCGAGGAATTAAACCAGAGCTCGAGGAAAAAAACCAGAGCCAGAGGAAAAAAACCAGAGCCTGAGGAAAAAAATGAGAGCGGGAGGAACAAAATCAGAGATGGAGGAACAAAACCAGAGGCCGAGGAAAAAAACAAGAACCCTTGGAAAATAAACCAGAGCCCGAGGAAGAAAAACAGAGCCCGAGGAAAAAAAAACCAGAGCCCGAGGAACAAAACCAGCCCTCGAGGAACAAAACCACAGCCCGAGCAACAAAACCAGAGCCTGAGGAACAAAAGCAGGGCCCGAGGAACCAAATCACAGCCCGAGGAACAAAACCAGAGGCCGTGGAAATAAACCGGAGCCCGAGGAAGAAAACCAGAGGCTGAGGAAAAAAACCAGAACCATTGGAAAATAAACCAGAGCCCGAGGAACAAAAACAGAGCCCGAGGAACAAAACAAGAGCCCGAGGAACAAAACCAGCCCTCGAGGAACAAAACCACAGCCCTAGGAACAAAACCAGAGCCCGAGGAACAAAACCAGGGCCCTAGGAACCAAATCACAGCCCAAGGAACAAAACCAGAGGCCGTGGAAATAAACCGGAGCCTGAGGAACAAAACCGGAGTTCGAGGAAGAAAACCAGAGGCTGAGGAAGAAAACCAGAGCTCGAGGAACAAAACCAGAGGCCGAGGAAGAAAACCAGGGTCCGAGGAACAAAACCAGAACCCGAGGAACAAAATGAGCTCTAGAGGAACAAAACCAGATTTCGAGGAAGAAAATGGGAAACCGAGGAAGAAAACGAGAACTCGCGGAACAAAACGACTGCCCGAGGAGTTAAACCAGAGTCCGACGAACACAGTCAGAGCCCGAGGAAGAAAACGAGGGCCCTAGGAACCAAACCAGAGCCCGAGGAACAAAAACAGAGCCCGAGGAACAAAACCAGATCCTGAGGAACAAAACGAGAGCCCGAGGAACAAAAGGAGGGCCCGACGAAACAAACCAGAGCCCGAGGAAGAAAACCAGAGCCCAAGGAATGAAACCAGCCCTCGAGGAACAAAAGCAGGACCCAAGGAAAAAAACCAGAGCCTAAGGAACAAAACCAGAGTCCGAGGAACAAAACCAGGCCCACAGGAACAAAACAAGAGTTCGAGGAACAAAACCAGGGCCCGAGGAAGAAAACCAGATCCCGAGGAACAAAACCAAAGCCCGAGGAAAAAAACAGAGCCCCAGGAAAAAAACCAGAGCCCAAGGAAAAAAACCAGCCCTCGCGGAATAAAAGCAAGACCCAAGGAACAAAACCAGAGCCCTAGGAAGAAAACGGGAGCCTGAGGAACAAAAGGAGGGCCCGCGGAACAAAACCAGAGCCCGTGGAAATAGACCAGAGCCCGACGAACAAAACCATAATTCGAGGAACAAAAAGAGAGCCCGAGGAACAAAACCGGAGCCAAAGGAAGAAAACCAGAGCCGGAGGAACAAAACAAAAGCCTGAGGAAGAAAACCAGGGCCCGAGGAACAAAACCAGAGCCTGAGGAACCAAACCAGAGGCCGAGGACAAAAACCAGAGCCCGAAGAACAAAACCAGGGCCCGAGGAACAAAAGGAGTGCCCGAGGAAAAAAACCAGAGCCCGTGGAATTGAACTAGAGCCCGACGAAACAATCCAGGGCCCGCGGAACAAATCCAGAGCCCGAGGAATCAACCCCGAGCCCGAGGAACAAAACCAGGGCCCAAAGAACATAACCAGAGCCCGAAGAAGAAAACCAGAGCCCGAGGAACAAAACCAGCCCTCGAGGAACAAAAAAGGACCCGAGGAACAAAACCAGAGCCTAAGGAACAAAACCATAGTTTTAGGAACACAACTAGAGCCCGAGGAACAAAACCAGAGCCCGAGGAAGGAAGCCAGAGGTCGAGGAACAAAAACAGAGCCCGAGGAACAAAACCAAAGCCTGAGGAAATAAACCAGAACCCGAGGAACAAAACCAGATCCTGAGGAGAAAAACGAGAGCCCGAGAAACAAAAGGAGGGCCCGAGGAAAAAAACAAGAGCCCGTGGAAATGAACCAGAGCCCGACGAAACAAACCAGAGCCTGAGGAACAAAACCAGAGTCCAAGGAACGAAATCAGCCGTCGAGGAACAAAAGCAGGACCCGAGGAACAAAATCAGACCCGAAGGAACAAAACCAGAGACCAAGGAAATAAACCAGAGTTCGAGGAACAAAAACCAGAGCCCGAGGAACAAAACCAGAGCCCGAGGAAAAAAACGAGAGCCCGAGGAACAAAAGGAGGGCCCGAGGAACAAAACCAGAGCCCATGGAACTACACCAGAGACCGACGAACAAAACCATAGTTCGAGAAACAAAAAGAGAGCCCGAGGAACAAAACTGGAGCCAAAGGAAGAAAACCAGAGTCCGAGGAACAAAACAAAAGCCCGAGGAAGAAAACCAGGGCCCGAGGAACAAAACCAGAGCCTGAGGAGAAAAACAAGAGCCCGAGGAACAAAAGGAGGGCCCGAGGAAAAAAACCAGAGCCCGTGGAACTAAACCAGAGACCGACGAAACAAACCAGGGCCCGAGGAAACAAACCCGGGCCCGAGGAACAAAACCAGGTCCCGAAGAAACGAACCAGAGCCCGAGGAAGAAAACCAGAGCCCAGGGAAAAAAACCGGCCCTCGAGGAACAAAACCAGGACCCAAGGAACAAAACCAGAGCCTGAGGAAGAAAACGAGAGCCCGAGGAACAAAAGGAGGGCCCGAGGAACAAAACCAGAGCCCGTGGAACGAAACCAGAGCCCGATGAACAAAACCATAGTTCGAGGAACAAAAAGAGAGCCCGAGAAACAAAACCAGAGCCTGAGGAACTAAACCAGAGCCGGAGGACGAAAACCAGAGCCCGAAGAACAAAACCAGGGCCCCAGGAACAAAACCAGGGCCCGAGGAAGAAAACCAGATCCCAAGGAACAAAACCAAAGACCGAGGATAAAACCAGGGCCTGAGGAACAAAACCAGAGCCTGCGGAACAAAACGAGAACCTCAGGAACAAAAGGGGGGTCCGAGGAAAAAAACCAGAGCCCGTGGAAATGAACCTGAGCCTGACGAAACAAACCAGAGCTCGAGGAAGAAAACAAGAACCCAAGGAAGAAAACGAGAACCCGAGGAAGAAAACGAGTGCCCGTGGAAATAAACCAGAGCACGAGGAAATAAACCAGAGCCCGAGGAACAAAACCAGAGCCCGAGGAATTAAACCAGAGCTCGAGGAAAAAAACCAGAGCCAGAGGAAAAAACCCAGAGCCTGAGGAAAAAAATGAGAGCGCGAGGAACGAAACCAGAGATGGAGGAACAAAACCAGAGGCCGAGGAAAAAAACAAGAACCCTTGGAAAATAAACCAGAGCCCGAGGAAGAAAAACAGAGCCCGAGGAAAAAAAAAACAGAGCCCGAGGAACAAAACCAGCCCTCGAGGAACAAAACCACAGCCCGAGCAACAAAACCAGAGCCTGAGGAACAAAACCAGGGCCCGAGGAACCAAATCACAGCCCGAGGAACAAAACCAGAGGCCGTGGAAATAAACCGGAGCCCGAGGAAGAAAACCAGAGGCTGAGGAAAAAAACCAGAACCATTGGAAAATAAACCAGAGCCCGAGGAACAAAAACAGAGCCCGAGGAACAAAACAAGAGCCCGAGGAACAAAACCAGCCCTCGAGGAACAAAACCACAGCCCTAGGAACAAAACCAGAGCCCGAGGAACAAAACCAGGGCCCTAGGAACCAAATCACAGCCCAAGGAACAAAACCAGAGGCCGTGGAAATAAACCGGAGCCTGAGGAACAAAACCGGAGTTCGAGGAAGAAAACCAGAGGCTGAGGAAGAAAACCAGAGCTCGAGGAACAAAACCAGAGGCCGAGGAAGAAAACCAGGGTCCGAGGAACAAAACCAGAACCCGAGGAACAAAATGAGCTCTAGAGGAACAAAACCAGATTTCGAGGAAGAAAATGGGAAACCGAGGAAGAAAACGAGAACTCGCGGAACAAAACGACTGCCCGAGGAGTTAAACCAGAGTCCGACGAACACAGTCAGAGCCCGAGGAAGAAAACGAGGGCCCTAGGAACCAAACCAGAGCCCGAGGAACAAAAACAGAGCCCGAGGAACAAAACCAGATCCTGAGGAACAAAACGAGAGCCCGAGGAACAAAAGGAGGGCCCGACGAAACAAACCAGAGCCCGAGGAAGAAAACCAGAGCCCAAGGAATGAAACCAGCCCTCGAGGAACAAAAGCAGGACCCAAGGAACAAAACCAGAGCCTAAGGAACAAAACCAGAGTCCGAGGAACAAAACCAGGCCCACAGGAACAAAACAAGAGTTCGAGGAACAAAACCAGGGCCCGAGGAAGAAAACCAGATCCCGAGGAACAAAACCAAAGCCCGAGGAAAAAAACAGAGCCCCAGGAAAAAAACCAGAGCCCAAGGAAAAAAACCAGCCCTCGCGGAATAAAAGCAAGACCCAAGGAACAAAACCAGAGCCCTAGGAAGAAAACGGGAGCCTGAGGAACAAAAGGAGGGCCCGTGGAACAAAACCAGAGCCCGTGGAAATAGACCAGAGCCCGACGAACAAAACCATAATTCGAGGAACAAAAAGAGAGCCCGAGGAACAAAACCGGAGCCAAAGGAAGAAAACCAGAGCCGGAGGAACAAAACAAAAGCCTGAGGAAGAAAACCAGGGCCCGAGGAACAAAACCAGAGCCTGAGGAACCAAACCAGAGGCCGAGGACAAAAACCAGAGCCCGAAGAACAAAACCAGGGCCCGAGGAACAAAAGGAGTGCCCGAGGAAAAAAACCAGAGCCCGTGGAATTGAACTAGAGCCCGACGAAACAATCCAGGGCCCGCGGAACAAATCCAGAGCCCGAGGAATCAACCCCGAGCCCGAGGAACAAAACCAGGGCCCAAAGAACATAACCAGAGCCCGAAGAAGAAAACCAGAGCCCGAGGAACAAAACCAGCCCTCGAGGAACAAAAAAGGACCCGAGGAACAAAACCAGAGCCTAAGGAACAAAACCATAGTTTTAGGAACACAACTAGAGCCCGAGGAACAAAACCAGAGCCCGAGGAAGGAAGCCAGAGGTCGAGGAACAAAAACAGAGCCCGAGGAACAAAACCAAAGCCTGAGGAAATAAACCAGAACCCGAGGAACAAAACCAGATCCTGAGGAGAAAAACGAGAGCCCGAGAAACAAAAGGAGGGCCCGAGGTAAAAAACAAGAGCCCGTGGAAATGAACCAGAGCCCGACGAAACAAACCAGAGCCTGAGGAACAAAACCAGAGTCCAAGGAACGAAATCAGCCGTCGAGGAACAAAAGCAGGACCCGAGGAACAAAATCAGGCCCGAAGGAACAAAACCAGAGACCAAGGAAATAAACCAGAGTTCGAGGAAAAAAAACCAGAGCCCGAGGAACAAAACCAGAGCCCGAGGAAAAAAACAAGAGCCCGAGGAACAAAAGGAGGGCCCGAGGAACAAAACCAGAGCCCATGGAACTACACCAGAGACGGACGAACAAAACCATAGTTCGAGAAACAAAAAGAGAGCCCGAGGAACAAAACCGGAGCCAAAGGAAGAAAACCAGAGTCCGAGGAACAAAACAAAAGCCCGAGGAAGAAAACCAGGGCCCGAGGAACAAAACCAGAGCCTGAGGAGAAAAACAAGAGCCCGAGGAACAAAAGGAGGGCCCGAGGAAAAAAACCAGAGCCCGTGGAACTAAACCAGAGACCGACGAAACAAACCAGGGCCCGAGGAAACAAACCCGGGCCCGAGGAACAAAACCAGGTCCCGAAGAAACGAACCAGAGCCCGAGGAAGAAAACCAGAGCCCAGGGAAAAAAACCGACCCTCGAGGAACAAAACCAGGACCCAAGGAACAAAACCAGAGCCTGAGGAAGAAACCGAGAGCCCGAGGAACAAAAGGAGGGCCCGAGGAACAAAACCAGAGCCCGTGGAAGGAAACCAGAGCCCGATGAACAAAACCATAGTTCGAGGAACAAAAACAGAGCCCGAGAACCAAAACCAGAGCCTGAGGAACTAAACCAGAGCCGGAGGACGAAAACCAGAGCCCGAAGAACAAAACCAGGGCCCCAGGAACAAAACCAGGGCCCGAGGAAGAAAACCAGATCCCAAGGAACAAAACCAAAGACCGAGGATAAAACCAGGGCCCGAGGAACAAAACCAGAGCCTGCGGAACAAAACGAGAACCTCAGGAACAAAAGGGGGGTCCGAGGAAAAAAACCAGAGCCCGTGGAAATGAACCTGAGCCTGACGAAACAAACCAGAGCTCGAGGAAGAAAAGAAGAACCCGAGGAAGAAAACGGGAACCCGAGGAAGAAAACGAGTGCCCGTGGAAATAAACCAGAGCACGAGGAAATAAACCAGAGCCCGAGGAACAAAACCAGAGCCCGAGGAATTAAACCAGAGCTCGAGGAAAAAAACCAGAGCCAGAGGAAAAAAACCAGAGCCTGAGGAAAAAAATGAGAGCGGGAGGAACAAAACCAGAGATGGAGGAACAAAACCAGAGGCCGAGGAAAAAAACAAGAACCCTTGGAAAATAAACCAGAGCCCGAGGAAGAAAAACAGAGCCCGAGGAAAAAAAAACCAGAGCCCGAGGAACAAAACCAGCCCTTGAGGAACAAAACCACAGCCCGAGCAACAAAACCAGAGCCTGAGGAACAAAACCAGGGCCCAAGGAACCAAATCACAGCCCGAGGAACAAAACCAGAGGCCGTGGAAATAAACCGGAGCCCGAGGAAGAAAACCAGAGGCTGAGGAAAAAAACCAGAACCATTGGAAAATAAACCAGAGCCCGAGGAACAAAAACAGAGCCCGAGGAACAAAACCAGCCCTCGAGGAACAAAACCACAGCCCTAGGAACAAAACCAGAGCCCGAGGAACAAAACCAGGGCCCTAGGAACCAAATCACAGCCCAAGGAACAAAACCAGAGGCCGTGGAAATAAACCGGAGCCTGAGGAACAAAACCGGAGTTCGAGGAAGAAAACCAGAGGCTGAGGAAGAAAACCAGAGCTCGAGGAACAAAACCAGAGGCCGAGGAAGAAAACCAGGGTCCGAGGAACAAAACCAGAACCCGAGGAACAAAATGAGCTCTAGAGGAACAAAACCAGATTTCGAGGAAGAAAATGGGAAACCGAGGAAGAAAACGAGAACTCGCGGAACAAAACGACTGCCCGAGGAGTTAAACCAGAGTCCGACGAACACAGTCAGAGCCCGAGGAAGAAAACGAGGGCCCTAGGAACCAAACCAGAGCCCGAGGAACAAAAACAGAGCCCGAGGAACAAAACCAGATCCTGAGGAACAAAACGAGAGCCCGAGGAACAAAAGGAGGGCCCGACGAAACAAACCAGAGCCCGAGGAAGAAAACCAGAGCCCAAGGAATGAAACCAGCCCTCGAGGAACAAAAGCAGGACCCAAGGAACAAAACCAGAGCCTAAGGAACAAAACCAGAGTCCGAGGAACAAAACCAGGCCCACAGGAACAAAACAAGAGTTCGAGGAACAAAACCAGGGCCCGAGGAAGAAAACCAGATCCCGAGGAACAAAACCAAAGCCCGAGGAAAAAAACAGAGCCCCAGGAAAAAAAACAGAGGCCAAGGAAAAAAACCAGCCCTCGCGGAATAAAAGCAAGACCCAAGGAACAAAACCAGAGCCCTAGGAAAAAAACGGGAGCCTGAGGAACAAAAGGAGGGCCCGCGGAACAAAACCAGAGCCCGTGGAAATAGACCAGAGCCCGACGAACAAAACCATAATTCGAGGAACAAAAAGAGAGCCCGAGGAACAAAACCGGAGCCAAAGGAAGAAAACCAGAGCCGGAGGAACAAAACAAAAGCCTGAGGAAGAAAACCAGGGCCCGAGGAACAAAACCAGAGCCTGAGGAACCAAACCAGAGGCCGAGGACAAAAACCAGAGCCCGAAGAACAAAACCAGGGCCCGAGGAACAAAAGGAGTGCCCGAGGAAAAAAACCAGAGCCCGTGGAATTGAACTAGAGCCCGACGAAACAATCCAGGGCCCGCGGAACAAATCCAGAGCCCGAGGAATCAACCCCGAGCCCGAGGAACAAAACCAGGGCCCAAAGAACATAACCAGAGCCCGAAGAAGAAAACCAGAGCCCGAGGAACAAAACCAGCCCTCGAGGAACAAAAAAGGACCCGAGGAACAAAACCAGAGCCTAAGGAACAAAACCATAGTTTTAGGAACACAACTAGAGCCCGAGGAACAAAACCAGAGCCCGAGGAAGGAAGCCAGAGGTCGAGGAACAAAAACAGAGCCCGAGGAACAAAACCAAAGCCTGAGGAAATAAACCAGAACCCGAGGAACAAAACCAGATCCTGAGGAGAAAAACGAGAGCCCGAGAAACAAAAGGAGGGCCCGAGGAAAAAAACAAGAGCCCGTGGAAATGAACCAGAGCCCGACGAAACAAACCAGAGCCTGAGGAACAAAACCAGAGTCCAAGGAACGAAATCAGCCGTCGAGGAACAAAAGCAGGACCCGAGGAACAAAATCAGACCCGAAGGAACAAAACCAGAGACCAAGGAAATAAACCAGAGTTCGAGGAACAAAAACCAGAGCCCGAGGAACAAAACCAGAGCCCGAGGAAAAAAACAAGAGCCCGAGGAACAAAAGGAGGGCCCGAGGAACAAAACCAGAGCCCATGGAACTACACCAGAGACCGACGAACAAAACCATAGTTCGAGAAACAAAAAGAGAGCCCGAGGAACAAAACCGGAGCCAAAGGAAGAAAACCAGAGTCCGAGGAACAAAACAAAAGCCCGAGGAAGAAAACCAGGGCCCGAGGAACAAAACCAGAGCCTGAGGAGAAAAACAAGAGCCCGAGGAACAAAAGGAGGGCCCGAGGAAAAAAACCAGAGCCCGTGGAACTAAACCAGAGACCGACGAAACAAACCAGGGCCCGAGGAAACAAACCCGGGCCCGAGGAACAAAACCAGGTCCCGAAGAAACGAACCAGAGCCCAAGGAAGAAAACCAGAGCCCAGGGAAAAAAACCGACCCTCGAGGAACAAAACCAGGACCCAAGGAACAAAACCAGAGCCTGAGGAAGAAAACGAGAGCCCGAGGAACAAAAGGAGGGCCCGAGGAACAAAACCAGAGCCCGTGGAACGAAACCAGAGCCCGATGAACAAAACCATAGTTCGAGGAACAAAAAGAGAGCCTGAGAAACAAAACCAGAGCCTGAGGAACTAAACCAGAGCCGGAGGACGAAAACCAGAGCACGAAGAACAAAACCAGGGCCCCAGGAACAAAACCAGGGCCCGAGGAAGAAAACCAGATCCCAAGGAACAAAACCAAAGACCGAGGATAAAACCAGGGCCCGAGGAACAAAACCAGAGCCTGCGGAACAAAACGAGAAGCTCAGGAACAAAAGGGGGGTCCGAGGAAAAAAACCAGAGCCCGTGGAAATGAACCTGAGCCTGACGAAACAAACCAGAGCTCGAGGAAGAAAACAAGAACCCGAGGAAGAAAACGGGAACCTGAGGAAGAAAACGAGTGCCCGTGGAAATAAACCAGAGCACGAGGAAATAAACCAGAGCCCGAGGAACAAAACCAGAGCCCGAGGAATTAAACCAGAGCTCGAGGAAAAAAAACAGAGCCAGAGGAAAAAAACCAGAGCCTGAGGAAAAAAATGAGAGCGCGAGGAACAAAACCAGAGATGGAGGAACAAAACCAGAGGCCGAGGAAAAAAACAAGAACCCTTGGAAAATAAACCAGAGCCCGAGGAAGAAAAACAGAGCCCGAGGAAAAAAAAACCAGAGCCCGAGGAACAAAACCAGCCCTCGAGGAACAAAACCACAGCCCGAGCAACAAAACCAGAGCCTGAGGAACAAAAGCAGGGCCCGAGGAACCAAATCACAGCCCGAGGAACAAAACCAGAGGCCGTGGAAATAAACCGGAGCCCGAGGAAGAAAACCAGAGGCTGAGGAAAAAAACCAGAACCATTGGAAAATAAACCAGAGCCCGAGGAACAAAAACAGAGCCCGAGGAACAAAACAAGAGCCCGAGGAACAAAACCAGCCCTCGAGGAACAAAACCACAGCCCTAGGAACAAAACCAGAGCCCGAGGAACAAAACCAGGGCCCTAGGAACCAAATCACAGCCCAAGGAACAAAACCAGAGGCCGTGGAAATAAACCGGAGCCTGAGGAACAAAACCGGAGTTCGAGGAAGAAAACCAGAGGCTGAGGAAGAAAACCAGAGCTCGAGGAACAAAACCAGAGGCCGAGGAAGAAAACCAGGGTCCGAGGAACAAAACCAGAACCCGAGGAACAAAATGAGCTCTAGAGGAACAAAACCAGATTTCGAGGAAGAAAATGGGAAACCGAGGAAGAAAACGAGAACTCGCGGAACAAAACGACTGCCCGAGGAGTTAAACCAGAGTCCGACGAACACAGTCAGAGCCCGAGGAAGAAAACGAGGGCCCTAGGAACCAAACCAGAGCCCGAGGAACAAAACCAGAGCCCGAGGAACAAAACCAGATCCTGAGGAACAAAACGAGAGCCCGAGGAACAAAAGGAGGGCCCGACGAAACAAACCAGAGCCCGAGGAAGAAAACCAGAGCCCAAGGAATGAAACCAGCCCTCGAGGAACAAAAGCAGGACCCAAGGAACAAAACCAGAGCCTAAGGAACAAAACCAGAGTCCGAGGAACAAAACCAGGCCCACAGGAACAAAACAAGAGTTCGAGGAACAAAACCAGGGCCCGAGGAAGAAAACCAGATCCCGAGGAACAAAACCAAAGCCCGAGGAAAAAAACAGAGCCCCAGGAAAAAAACCAGAGCCCAAGGAAAAAAACCAGCCCTCGCGGAATAAAAGCAAGACCCAAGGAACAAAACCAGAGCCCTAGGAAGAAAACGGGAGCCTGAGGAACAAAAGGAGGGCCCGCGGAACAAAACCAGAGCCCGTGGAAATAGACCAGAGCCCGACGAACAAAACCATAATTCGAGGAACAAAAAGAGAGCCCGAGGAACAAAACCGGAGCCAAAGGAAGAAAACCAGAGCCGGAGGAACAAAACAAAAGCCTGAGGAAGAAAACCAGGGCCCGAGGAACAAAACCAGAGCCTGAGGAACCAAACCAGAGGCCGAGGACAAAAACCAGAGCCCGAAGAACAAAACCAGGGCCCGAGGAACAAAAGGAGTGCCCGAGGAAAAAAACCAGAGCCCGTGGAATTGAACTAGAGCCCGATGAAACAATCCAGGGCCCGCGGAACAAATCCAGAGCCCGAGGAATCAACCCCGAGCCCGAGGAACAAAACCAGGGCCCAAAGAACATAACCAGAGCCCGAAGAAGAAAACCAGAGCCCGAGGAACAAAACCAGCCCTCGAGGAACAAAAAAGGACCCGAGGAACAAAACCAGAGCCTAAGGAACAAAACCATAGTTTTAGGAACACAACTAGAGCCCGAGGAACAAAACCAGAGCCCGAGGAAGGAAGCCAGAGGTCGAGGAACAAAAACAGAGCCCGAGGAACAAAACCAAAGCCTGAGGAAATAAACCAGAACCCGAGGAACAAAACCAGATCCTGAGGAGAAAAACGAGAGCCCGAGAAACAAAAGGAGGGCCCGAGGAAAAAAACAAGAGCCCGTGGAAATGAACCAGAGCCCGACGAAACAAACCAGAGCCTGAGGAACAAAACCAGAGTCCAAGGAACGAAATCAGCCGTCGAGGAACAAAAGCAGGACCCGAGGAACAAAATCAGACCCGAAGGAACAAAACCAGAGACCAAGGAAATAAACCAGAGTTCGAGGAACAAAAACCAGAGCCCGAGGAACAAAACCAGAGCCCGAGGAAAAAAACAAGAGCCCGAGGAACAAAAGGAGGGCCCGAGGAACAAAACCAGAGCCCATGGAACTACACCAGAGACGGACGAACAAAACCATAGTTCGAGAAACAAAAAGAGAGCCCGAGGAACAAAACCGGAGCCAAAGGAAGAAAACCAGAGTCCGAGGAACAAAACAAAAGCCCGAGGAAGAAAACCAGGGCCCGAGGAACAAAACCAGAGCCTGAGGAGAAAAACAAGAGCCCGAGGAACAAAAGCAGGGCCCGAGGAAAAAAACCAGAGCCCGTGGAACTAAACCAGAGACCGACGAAACAAACCAGGGCCCGAGGAAACAAACCCGGGCCCGAGGAACAAAACCAGGTCCCGAAGAAACGAACCAGAGCCCGAGGAAGAAAACCAGAGCCCAGGGAAAAAAACCGGCCCTCGAGGAACAAAACCAGGACCCAAGGAACAAAACCAGAGCCTGAGGAAGAAAACGAGAGCCCGAGGAACAAAAGGAGGGCCCGAGGAACAAAACCAGAGCCCGTGGAAGGAAACCAGAGCCCGATGAACAAAACCATAGTTCGAGGAACAAAAACAGAGCCCGAGAAACAAAACCAGAGCCTGAGGAACTAAACCAGAGCCGGAGGACGAAAACCAGAGCCCGAAGAACAAAACCAGGGCCCCAGGAACAAAACCAGGGCCCGAGGAAGAAAACCAGATCCCAAGGAACAAAACCAAAGACCGAGGATAAAACCAGGGCCCGAGGAACAAAACCAGAGCCTGCGGAACAAAACGAGAACCTCAGGAACAAAAGGGGGGTCCGAGGAAAAAAACCAGAGCCTGTGGAAATGAACCTGAGCCTGACGAAACAAACCAGAGCTCGAGGAAGAAAACAAGAACCCGAGGAAGAAAACGAGAACCCGAGGAAGAAAACGAGTGCCCGTGGAAATAAACCAGAGCACGAGGAAATAAACCAGAGCCCGAGGAACAAAACCAGAGCCCGAGGAATTAAACCAGAGCTCGAGGAAAAAAAACAGAGCCAGAGGAAAAAAACCAGAGCCTGAGGAAAAAAATGAGAGCGGGAGGAACAAAACCAGAGATGGAGGAACAAAACCAGAGGCCGAGGAAAAAAACAAGATCCCTTGGAAAATAAACCAGAGCCCGAGGAAGAAAACCAGAGCCCAAGGAATGAAACCAGCCCTCGAGGAACAAAAGCAGGACCCAAGGAACAAAACCAGAGCCTAAGGAACAAAACCAGAGTCCGAGGAACAAAACCAGGCCCACAGGAACAAAACAAGAGTTCGAGGAACAAAACCAGGGCCCGAGGAAGAAAACCAGATCCCGAGGAACAAAACCAAAGCCCGAGGAAAAAAACAGAGCCCCAGGAAAAAAACCAGAGCCCAAGGAAAAAAACCAGCCCTCGCGGAATAAAAGCAAGACCCAAGGAACAAAACCAGAGCCCTAGGAAAAAAACGGGAGCCTGAGGAACAAAAGGAGGGCCCGCGGAACAAAACCAGAGCCCGTGGAAATAGACCAGAGCCCGACGAACAAAACCATAATTCGAGGAACAAAAAGAGAGGCCGAGGAACAAAACCGGAGCCAAAGGAAGAAAACCAGAGCCGGAGGAACAAAACAAAAGCCTGAGGAAGAAAACCAGGGCCCGAGGAACAAAACCAGAGCCTGAGGAACCAAACCAGAGGCCGAGGACAAAAACCAGAGCCCGAAGAACAAAACCAGGGCCCGAGGAACAAAAGGAGTGCCCGAGGAAAAAAACCAGAGCCCGTGGAATTGAACTAGAGCCCGACGAAACAATCCAGGGCCCGCGGAACAAATCCAGAGCCCGAGGAATCAACCCCGAGCCCGAGGAACAAAACCAGGGCCCAAAGAACATAACCAGAGCCCGAAGAAGAAAACCAGAGCCCGAGGAACAAAACCAGCCCTCGAGGAACAAAAAAGGACCCGAGGAACAAAACCAGAGCCTAAGGAACAAAACCATAGTTTTAGGAACACAACTAGAGCCCGAGGAACAAAACCAGAGCCCGAGGAAGGAAGCCAGAGGTCGAGGAACAAAAACAGAGCCCGAGGAACAAAACCAAAGCCTGAGGAAATAAACCAGAACCCGAGGAACAAAACCAGATCCTGAGGAGAAAAACGAGAGCCCGAGAAACAAAAGGAGGGCCCGAGGAAAAAAACAAGAGCCCGTGGAAATGAACCAGAGCCCGACGAAACAAACCAGAGCCTGAGGAACAAAACCAGAGTCCAAGGAACGAAATCAGCCGTCGAGGAACAAAAGCAGGACCCGAGGAACAAAATCAGACCCGAAGGAACAAAACCAGAGACCAAGGAAATAAACCAGAGTTCGAGGAACAAAAACCAGAGCCCGAGGAACAAAACCAGAGCCCGAGGAAAAAAACAAGAGCCCGAGGAACAAAAGGAGGGCCCGAGGAACAAAACCAGAGCCCATGGAACTACACCAGAGACCGACGAACAAAACCATAGTTCGAGAAACAAAAAGAGAGCCCGAGGAACAAAACCGGAGCCAAAGGAAGAAAACCAGAGTCCGAGGAACAAAACAAAAGCCCGAGGAAGAAAACCAGGGCCCGAGGAACAAAACCAGAGCCTGAGGAGAAAAACAAGAGCCCGAGGAACAAAAGGAGGGCCCGAGGAAAAAAACCAGAGCCCGTGGAACTAAACCAGAGACCGACGAAACAAACCAGGGCCCGAGGAAACAAACCCGGGCCCGAGGAACAAAACCAGGTCCCGAAGAAACGAACCAGAGCCCAAGGAAGAAAACCAGAGCCCAGGGAAAAAAACCGACCCTCGAGGAACAAAACCAGGACCCAAGGAACAAAACCAGAGCCTGAGGAAGAAAACGAGAGCCCGAGGAACAAAAGGAGGGCCCGAGGAACAAAACCAGAGCCCGTGGAACGAAACCAGAGCCCGATGAACAAAACCATAGTTCGAGGAACAAAAAGAGAGCCTGAGAAACAAAACCAGAGCCTGAGGAACTAAACCAGAGCCGGAGGACGAAAACCAGAGCACGAAGAACAAAACCAGGGCCCCAGGAACAAAACCAGGGCCCGAGGAAGAAAACCAGATCCCAAGGAACAAAACCAAAGACCGAGGATAAAACCAGGGCCCGAGGAACAAAACCAGAGCCTGCGGAACAAAACGAGAACCTCAGGAACAAAAGGGGGGTCCGAGGAAAAAAACCAGAGCCCGTGGAAATGAACCTGAGCCTGACGAAACAAACCAGAGCTCGAGGAAGAAAACAAGAACCCGAGGAAGAAAACGGGAACCTGAGGAAGAAAACGAGTGCCCGTGGAAATAAACCAGAGCACGAGGAAATAAACCAGAGCCCGAGGAACAAAACCAGAGCCCGAGGAATTAAACCAGAGCTCGAGGAAAAAAACCAGAGCCAGAGGAAAAAAACCAGAGCCTGAGGAAAAAAATGAGAGCGCGAGGAACAAAACCAGAGATGGAGGAACAAAACCAGAGGCCGAGGAAAAAAACAAGAACCCTTGGAAAATAAACCAGAGCCCGAGGAAGAAAAACAGAGCCCGAGGAAAAAAAAACCAGAGCCCGAGGAACAAAACCAGCCCTCGAGGAACAAAACCACAGCCCGAGCAACAAAACCAGAGCCTGAGGAACAAAAGCAGGGCCCGAGGAACCAAATCACAGCCCGAGGAACAAAACCAGAGGCCGTGGAAATAAACCGGAGCCCGAGGAAGAAAACCAGAGGCTGAGGAAAAAAACCAGAACCATTGGAAAATAAACCAGAGCCCGAGGAACAAAAACAGAGCCCGAGGAACAAAACAAGAGCCCGAGGAACAAAACCAGCCCTCGAGGAACAAAACCACAGCCCTAGGAACAAAACCAGAGCCCGAGGAACAAAACCAGGGCCCTAGGAACCAAATCACAGCCCAAGGAACAAAACCAGAGGCCGTGGAAATAAACCGGAGCCTGAGGAACAAAACCGGAGTTCGAGGAAGAAAACCAGAGGCTGAGGAAGAAAACCAGAGCTCGAGGAACAAAACCAGAGGCCGAGGAAGAAAACCAGGGTCCGAGGAACAAAACCAGAACCCGAGGAACAAAATGAGCTCTAGAGGAACAAAACCAGATTTCGAGGAAGAAAATGGGAAACCGAGGAAGAAAACGAGAACTCGCGGAACAAAACGACTGCCCGAGGAGTTAAACCAGAGTCCGACGAACACAGTCAGAGCCCGAGGAAGAAAACGAGGGCCCTAGGAACCAAACCAGAGCCCGAGGAACAAAAACAGAGCCCGAGGAACAAAACCAGATCCTGAGGAACAAAACGAGAGCCCGAGGAACAAAAGGAGGGCCCGACGAAACAAACCAGAGCCCGAGGAAGAAAACCAGAGCCCAAGGAATGAAACCAGCCCTCGAGGAACAAAAGCAGGACCCAAGGAACAAAACCAGAGCCTAAGGAACAAAACCAGAGTCCGAGGAACAAAACCAGGCCCACAGGAACAAAACAAGAGTTCGAGGAACAAAACCAGGGCCCGAGGAAGAAAACCAGATCCCGAGGAACAAAACCAAAGCCCGAGGAAAAAAACAGAGCCCCAGGAAAAAAACCAGAGCCCAAGGAAAAAAACCAGCCCTCGCGGAATAAAAGCAAGACCCAAGGAACAAAACCAGAGCCCTAGGAAGAAAACGGGAGCCTGAGGAACAAAAGGAGGGCCCGCGGAACAAAACCAGAGCCCGTGGAAATAGACCAGAGCCCGACGAACAAAACCATAATTCGAGGAACAAAAAGAGAGCCCGAGGAACAAAACCGGAGCCAAAGGAAGAAAACCAGAGCCGGAGGAACAAAACAAAAGCCTGAGGAAGAAAACCAGGGCCCGAGGAACAAAACCAGAGCCTGAGGAACCAAACCAGAGGCCGAGGACAAAAACCAGAGCCCGAAGAACAAAACCAGGGCCCGAGGAACAAAAGGAGTGCCCGAGGAAAAAAACCAGAGCCCGTGGAATTGAACTAGAGCCCGATGAAACAATCCAGGGCCCGCGGAACAAATCCAGAGCCCGAGGAATCAACCCCGAGCCCGAGGAACAAAACCAGGGCCCAAAGAACATAACCAGAGCCCGAAGAAGAAAACCAGAGCCCGAGGAACAAAACCAGCCCTCGAGGAACAAAAAAGGACCCGAGGAACAAAACCAGAGCCTAAGGAACAAAACCATAGTTTTAGGAACACAACTAGAGCCCGAGGAACAAAACCAGAGCCCGAGGAAGGAAGCCAGAGGTCGAGGAACAAAAACAGAGCCCGAGGAACAAAACCAAAGCCTGAGGAAATAAACCAGAACCCGAGGAACAAAACCAGATCCTGAGGAGAAAAACGAGAGCCCGAGAAACAAAAGGAGGGCCCGAGGAAAAAAACAAGAGCCCGTGGAAATGAACCAGAGCCCGACGAAACAAACCAGAGCCTGAGGAACAAAACCAGAGTCCAAGGAACGAAATCAGCCGTCGAGGAACAAAAGCAGGACCCGAGGAACAAAATCAGACCCGAAGGAACAAAACCAGAGACCAAGGAAATAAACCAGAGTTCGAGGAACAAAAACCAGAGCCCGAGGAACAAAACCAGAGCCCGAGGAAAAAAACAAGAGCCCGAGGAACAAAAGGAGGGCCCGAGGAACAAAACCAGAGCCCATGGAACTACACCAGAGACGGACGAACAAAACCATAGTTCGAGAAACAAAAAGAGAGCCCGAGGAACAAAACCGGAGCCAAAGGAAGAAAACCAGAGTCCGAGGAACAAAACAAAAGCCCGAGGAAGAAAACCAGGGCCCGAGGAACAAAACCAGAGCCTGAGGAGAAAAACAAGAGCCCGAGGAACAAAAGCAGGGCCCGAGGAAAAAAACCAGAGCCCGTGGAACTAAACCAGAGACCGACGAAACAAACCAGGGCCCGAGGAAACAAACCCGGGCCCGAGGAACAAAACCAGGTCCCGAAGAAACGAACCAGAGCCCGAGGAAGAAAACCAGAGCCCAGGGAAAAAAACCGGCCCTCGAGGAACAAAACCAGGACCCAAGGAACAAAACCAGAGCCTGAGGAAGAAAACGAGAGCCCGAGGAACAAAAGGAGGGCCCGAGGAACAAAACCAGAGCCCGTGGAAGGAAACCAGAGCCCGATGAACAAAACCATAGTTCGAGGAACAAAAACAGAGCCCGAGAAACAAAACCAGAGCCTGAGGAACTAAACCAGAGCCGGAGGACGAAAACCAGAGCCCGAAGAACAAAACCAGGGCCCCAGGAACAAAACCAGGGCCCGAGGAAGAAAACCAGATCCCAAGGAACAAAACCAAAGACCGAGGATAAAACCAGGGCCCGAGGAACAAAACCAGAGCCTGCGGAACAAAACGAGAACATCAGGAACAAAAGGGGGGTCCGAGGAAAAAAACCAGAGCCTGTGGAAATGAACCTGAGCCTGACGAAACAAACCAGAGCTCGAGGAAGAAAACAAGAACCCGAGGAAGAAAACGAGAACCCGAGGAAGAAAACGAGTGCCCGTGGAAATAAACCAGAGCACGAGGAAATAAACCAGAGCCCGAGGAACAAAACCAGAGCCCGAGGAATTAAACCAGAGCTCGAGGAAAAAAAACAGAGCCAGAGGAAAAAAACCAGAGCCTGAGGAAAAAAATGAGAGCGGGAGGAACAAAACCAGAGATGGAGGAACAAAACCAGAGGCCGAGGAAAAAAACAAGATCCCTTGGAAAATAAACCAGAGCCCGAGGAAGAAAACCAGAGCCCAAGGAATGAAACCAGCCCTCGAGGAACAAAAGCAGGACCCAAGGAACAAAACCAGAGCCTAAGGAACAAAACCAGAGTCCGAGGAACAAAACCAGGCCCACAGGAACAAAACAAGAGTTCGAGGAACAAAACCAGGGCCCGAGGAAGAAAACCAGATCCCGAGGAACAAAACCAAAGCCCGAGGAAAAAAACAGAGCCCCAGGAAAAAAACCAGAGCCCAAGGAAAAAAAACAGCCCTCGCGGAATAAAAGCAAGACCCAAGGAACAAAACCAGAGCCCTAGGAAGAAAACGGGAGCCTGAGGAACAAAAGGAGGGCCCGCGGAACAAAACCAGAGCCCGTGGAAATAGACCAGAGCCCGACGAACAAAACCATAATTCGAGGAACAAAAAGAGAGCCCGAGGAACAAAACCGGAGCCAAAGGAAGAAAACCAGAGCCGGAGGAACAAAACAAAAGCCTGAGGAAGAAAACCAGGGCCCGAGGAACAAAACCAGAGCCTGAGGAACCAAACCAGAGGCCGAGGACAAAAACCAGAGCCCGAAGAACAAAACCAGGGCCCGAGGAACAAAAGGAGTGCCCGAGGAAAAAAACCAGAGCCCGTGGAATTGAACTAGAGCCCGACGAAACAATCCAGGGCCCGCGGAACAAATCCAGAGCCCGAGGAATCAACCCCGAGCCCGAGGAACAAAACCAGGGCCCAAAGAACATAACCAGAGCCCGAAGAAGAAAACCAGAGCCCGAGGAACAAAACCAGCCCTCGAGGAACAAAAAAGGACCCGAGGAACAAAACCAGAGCCTAAGGAACAAAACCATAGTTTTAGGAACACAACTAGAGCCCGAGGAACAAAACCAGAGCCCGAGGAAGGAAGCCAGAGGTCGAGGAACAAAAACAGAGCCCGAGGAACAAAACCAAAGCCTGAGGAAATAAACCAGAACCCGAGGAACAAAACCAGATCCTGAGGAGAAAAACGAGAGCCCGAGAAACAAAAGGAGGGCCCGAGGAAAAAAACAAGAGCCCGTGGAAATGAACCAGAGCCCGACGAAACAAACCAGAGCCTGAGGAACAAAACCAGAGTCCAAGGAACGAAATCAGCCGTCGAGGAACAAAAGCAGGACCCGAGGAACAAAATCAGACCCGAAGGAACAAAACCAGAGACCAAGGAAATAAACCAGAGTTCGAGGAACAAAAACCAGAGCCCGAGGAACAAAACCAGAGCCTGAGGAAAAAAACGAGAGCCCGAGGAACAAAAGGAGGGCCCGAGGAACAAAACCAGAGCCCATGGAACTACACCAGAGACGGACGAACAAAACCATAGTTCGAGAAACAAAAAGAGAGCCCGAGGAACAAAACCGGAGCCAAAGGAAGAAAACCAGAGTCCGAGGAACAAAACAAAAGCCCGAGGAAGAAAACCAGGGCCCGAGGAACAAAACCAGAGCCTGAGGAGAAAAACAAGAGCCCGAGGAACAAAAGGAGGGCCCGAGGAAAAAAACCAGAGCCCGTGGAACTAAACCAGAGACCGACGAAACAAACCAGGGCCCGAGGAAACAAACCCGGGCCCGAGGAACAAAACCAGGTCCCAAAGAAACGAACCAGAGCCCGAGGAAGAAAAACAGAGCCCGAGGAAAAAAAAACCAGAGCCCGAGGAACAAAACCAGCCCTCGAGGAACAAAACCACAGCCCGAGCAACAAAACCAGAGCCTGAGGAACAAAAGCAGGGCCCGAGGAACCAAATCACAGCCCGAGGAACAAAACCAGAGGCCGTGGAAATAAACCGGAGCCCGAGGAAGAAAACCAGAGGCTGAGGAAAAAAACCAGAACCATTGGAAAATAAACCAGAGCCCGAGGAACAAAAACAGAGCCCGAGGAACAAAACAAGAGCCCGAGGAACAAAACCAGCCCTCGAGGAACAAAACCACAGCCCTAGGAACAAAACCAGAGCCCGAGGAACAAAACCAGGGCCCTAGGAACCAAATCACAGCCCAAGGAACAAAACCAGAGGCCGTGGAAATAAACCAGAGCCTGAGGAACAAAACCGGAGTTCGAGGAAGAAAACCAGAGCTCGAGGAACAAAACCAGAGCTCGAGGAACAAAACCAGAGGCCGAGGAAGAAAACCAGGGTCCGAGGAACAAAACCACAACCCGAGGAACAAAACCAGATTTCGAGGAAGAAAATGGGAAACCGAGGAAGAAAACGAGAACTCGCGGAACATAACGACTGCCCGAGGAGTTAAACCAGAGTCCGACGAACACAGTCAGAGCCCGAGGAAGAAAACGAGGGCCCTAGGAACCAAACCAGAGCCCGAGGAACAAAAACAGAGCCCGAGGAACAAAACCAGATCCTGAGGAACAAAACGAGAGCCCGAGGAACAAAAGGAGGGCCCGACGAAACAAACCAGAGCCCGAGGAAGAAAACCAGAGCCCAAGGAATGAAACCAGCCCTCAAGGAACAAAAGCAGGACCCAAGGAACAAAACCAGAGCCTAAGGAACAAAACCAGAGTCCGAGGAACAAAACCAGGCCCACAGGAACAAAACAAGAGTTCGAGGAACAAAACCAGGGCCCGAGGAAGAAAACCAGAGCCCAGGGAAAAAAACCGGCCCTCGAGGAACAAAACCAGGACCCAAGGAACAAAACCAGAGCCTGAGGAAGAAAACGAGAGCCCGAGGAACAAAAGGAGGGCCCGAGGAACAAAACCAGAGCCCGTGGAACGAAACCAGAGCCCGATGAACAAAACCATAGTTCGAGGAACAAAAACAGAGCCCGAGAAACAAAACCAGAGCCTGAGGAACTAAACCAGAGCCGGAGGACGAAAACCAGAGCCCGAAGAACAAAACCAGGGCCCCAGGAACAAAACCAGGGCCCGAGGAAGAAAACCAGATCCCAAGGAACAAAACCAAAGACCGAGGATAAAACCAGGGCCCGAGGAACAAAACCAGAGCCTGCGGAACAAAACGAGAAGCTCAGGAACAAAAGGGGGGTCCGAGGAAAAAAACCAGAGCCCGTGGAAATGAACCTGAGCCTGACGAAACAAACCAGAGCTCGAGGAAGAAAACAAGAACCCGAGGAAGAAAACGAGAACCCGAGGAAGAAAACGAGTGCCCGTGGAAATAAACCAGAGCACGAGGAAATAAACCAGAGCCCGAGGAACAAAACCAGAGCCCGAGGAATTAAACCAGAGCTCGAGGAAAAAAAACAGAGCCAGAGGAAAAAAACCAGAGCCTGAGGAAAAAAATGAGAGCGGGAGGAACAAAACCAGAGATGGAGGAACAAAACCAGAGGCCGAGGAAAAAAACAAGAACCCTTGGAAAATAAACCAGAGCCTGAGGAAGAAAAACAGAGCCCGAGGAAAAAAAAACCAGAGCCCGAGGAACAAAACCAGCCCTCGAGGAACAAAACCACAGCCCGAGCAACAAAACCAGAGCCTGAGGAACAAAACCAGGACCCGAGGAACCAAATCACAGCCCGAGGAACAAAACCAGAGGCCGTGGAAATAAACCGGAGCCCGAGGAAGAAAACCAGAGGCTGAGGAAAAAAACCAGAACCATTGGAAAATAAACCAGAGCCCGAGGAACAAAAACAGAGCCCGAGGAACAAAACAAGAGCCCGAGGAACAAAACCAGCCCTCGAGGAACAAAACCACAGCCCTAGGAACAAAACCAGAGCCCAAGGAACAAAACCAGGGCCCTAGGAACCAAATCACAGCCCAAGGAACAAAACCAGAGGCCGTGGAAATAAACCGGAGCCTGAGGAACAAAACCGGAGTTCGAGGAAGAAAACCAGAGGCTGAGGAAGAAAACCAGAGCTCGAGGAACAAAACCAGAGGCCGAGGAAGAAAACCAGGGTCCGAGGAACAAAACCAGAACCCGAGGAACAAAATGAGCTCTAGAGGAACAAAACCAGATTTCGAGGAAGAAAATGGGAAACCGAGGAAGAAAACGAGAACTCGCGGAACAAAACGACTGCCCGAGGAGTTAAACCAGAGTCTGACGAACACAGTCAGAGCCCGAGGAAGAAAACGAGGGCCCTAGGAACCAAACCAGAGCCCGAGGAACAAAACCAGAGCCCGAGGAACAAAACCAGATCCTGAGGAACAAAACGAGAGCCCGAGGAACAAAAGGAGGGCCCGACGAAACAAACCAGAGCCCGAGGAAGAAAACCAGAGCCCAAGGAATGAAACCAGCCCTCGAGGAACAAAAGCAGGACCCAAGGAACAAAACCAGAGCCTAAGGAACAAAACCAGAGTCCGAGGAACAAAACCAGGCCCACAGGAACAAAACAAGAGTTCGAGGAACAAAACCAGGGCCCGAGGAAGAAAACCAGATCCCGAGGAACAAAACCAAAGCCCGAGGAAAAAAACAGAGCCCCAGGAAAAAAACCAGAGCCCAAGGAAAAAAACCAGCCCTCGCGGAATAAAAGCAAGACCCAAGGAACAAAACCAGAGCCCTAGGAAGAAAACGGGAGCCTGAGGAACAAAAGGAGGGCCCGCGGAACAAAACCAGAGCCCGTGGAAATAGACCAGAGCCCGACGAACAAAACCATAATTCGAGGAACAAAAAGAGAGCCCGAGGAACAAAACCGGAGCCAAAGGAAGAAAACCAGAGCCGGAGGAACAAAACAAAAGCCTGAGGAAGAAAACCAGGGCCCGAGGAACAAAACCAGAGCCTGAGGAACCAAACCAGAGGCCGAGGACAAAAACCAGAGCCCGAAGAACAAAACCAGGGCCCGAGGAACAAAAGGAGTGCCCGAGGAAAAAAACCAGAGCCCGTGGAATTGAACTAGAGCCCGACGAAACAATCCAGGGCCCGCGGAACAAATCCAGAGCCCGAGGAATCAACCCCGAGCCCGAGGAACAAAACCAGGGCCCAAAGAACATAACCAGAGCCCGAAGAAGAAAACCAGAGCCCGAGGAACAAAACCAGCCCTCGAGGAACAAAAAAGGACCCGAGGAACAAAACCAGAGCCTAAGGAACAAAACCATAGTTTTAGGAACACAACTAGAGCCCGAGGAACAAAACCAGAGCCCGAGGAAGGAAGCCAGAGGTCGAGGAACAAAAACAGAGCCCGAGGAACAAAACCAAAGCCTGAGGAAATAAACCAGAACCCGAGGAACAAAACCAGATCCTGAGGAGAAAAACGAGAGCCCGAGAAACAAAAGGAGGGCCCGAGGAAAAAAACAAGAGCCCGTGGAAATGAACCAGAGCCCGACGAAACAAACCAGAGCCTGAGGAACAAAACCAGAGTCCAAGGAACGAAATCAGCCGTCGAGGAACAAAAGCAGGACCCGAGGAACAAAATCAGACCCGAAGGAACAAAACCAGAGACCAAGGAAATAAACCAGAGTTCGAGGAACAAAAACCAGAGCCCGAGGAACAAAACCAGAGCCCGAGGAAAAAAACCAGAGCCCGAGGAACAAAACCAGAGCCCGAGGAATTAAACCAGAGCTCGAGGAAAAAAAACAGAGCCAGAGGAAAAAAACCAGAGCCTGAGGAAAAAAATGAGAGCGGGAGGAACAAAACCAGAGATGGAGGAACAAAACCAGAGGCCGAGGAAAAAAACAAGAACCCTTGGAAAATAAACCAGAGCCCGAGGAAGAAAAACAGAGCCCGAGGAAAAAAAAACCAGAGCCCGAGGAACAAAACCAGCCCTCGAGGAACAAAACCACAGCCCGAGCAACAAAACCAGAGCCTGAGGAACAAAAGCAGGGCCCGAGGAACCAAATCACAGCCCGAGGAACAAAACCAGAGGCCGTGGAAATAAACCGGAGCCCGAGGAAGAAAACCAGAGGCTGAGGAAAAAAACCAGAACCATTGGAAAATAAACCAGAGCCCGAGGAACAAAAACAGAGCCCGAGGAACAAAACAAGAGCCCGAGGAACAAAACCAGCCCTCGAGGAACAAAACCACAGCCCTAGGAACAAAACCAGAGCCCGAGGAACAAAACCAGGGCCCTAGGAACCAAATCACAGCCCAAGGAACAAAACCAGAGGCCGTGGAAATAAACCGGAGCCTGAGGAACAAAACCGGAGTTCGAGGAAGAAAACCAGAGGCTGAGGAAGAAAACCAGAGCTCGAGGAACAAAACCAGAGGCCGAGGAAGAAAACCAGGGTCCGAGGAACAAAACCAGAACCCGAGGAACAAAATGAGCTCTAGAGGAACAAAACCAGATTTCGAGGAAGAAAATGGGAAACCGAGGAAGAAAACGAGAACTCGCGGAACAAAACGACTGCCCGAGGAGTTAAACCAGAGTCCGACGAACACAGTCAGAGCCCGAGGAAGAAAACGAGGGCCCTAGGAACCAAACCAGAGCCCGAGGAACCAAACCAGAGCCCGAGGAACAAAACCAGATCCTGAGGAACAAAACGAGAGCCCGAGGAACAAAAGGAGGGCCCGACGAAACAAACCAGAGCCCGAGGAAGAAAACCAGAGCCCAAGGAATGAAACCAGCCCTCGAGGAACAAAAGCAGGACCCAAGGAACAAAACCAGAGCCTAAGGAACAAAACCAGAGTCCGAGGAACAAAACCAGGCCCACAGGAACAAAACAAGAGTTCGAGGAACAAAACCAGGGCCCGAGGAAGAAAACCAGATCCCGAGGAACAAAACCAAAGCCCGAGGAAAAAAACAGAGCCCCAGGAAAAAAACCAGAGCCCAAGGAAAAAAACCAGCCCTCGCGGAATAAAAGCAAGACCCAAGGAACAAAACCAGAGCCCTAGGAAGAAAACGGGAGCCTGAGGAACAAAAGGAGGGCCCGCGGAACAAAACCAGAGCCCGTGGAAATAGACCAGAGCCCGACGAACAAAACCATAATTCGAGGAACAAAAAGAGAGCCCGAGGAACAAAACCGGAGCCAAAGGAAGAAAACCAGAGCCGGAGGAACAAAACAAAAGCCTGAGGAAGAAAACCAGGGCCCGAGGAACAAAACCAGAGCCTGAGGAACCAAACCAGAGGCCGAGGACAAAAACCAGAGCCCGAAGAACAAAACCAGGGCCCGAGGAACAAAAGGAGTGCCCGAGGAAAAAAACCAGAGCCCGTGGAATTGAACTAGAGCCCGACGAAACAATCCAGGGCCCGCGGAACAAATCCAGAGCCCGAGGAATCAACCCCGAGCCCGAGGAACAAAACCAGGGCCCAAAGAACATAACCAGAGCCCGAAGAAGAAAACCAGAGCCCGAGGAACAAAACCAGCCCTCGAGGAACAAAAAAGGACCCGAGGAACAAAACCAGAGCCTAAGGAACAAAACCATAGTTTTAGGAACACAACTAGAGCCCGAGGAACAAAACCAGAGCCCGAGGAAGGAAGCCAGAGGTCGAGGAACAAAAACAGAGCCCGAGGAACAAAACCAAAGCCTGAGGAAATAAACCAGAACCCGAGGAACAAAACCAGATCCTGAGGAGAAAAACGAGAGCCCGAGAAACAAAAGGAGGGCCCGAGGAAAAAAACAAGAGCCCGTGGAAATGAACCAGAGCCCGACGAAACAAACCAGAGCCTGAGGAACAAAACCAGAGTCCAAGGAACGAAATCAGCCGTCGAGGAACAAAAGCAGGACCCGAGGAACAAAATCAGACCCGAAGGAACAAAACCAGAGACCAAGGAAATAAACCAGAGTTCGAGGAACAAAAACCAGAGCCCGAGGAACAAAACCAGAGCCCGAGGAAAAAAACGAGAGCCCGAGGAACAAAAGGAGGGCCCGAGGAACAAAACCAGAGCCCATGGAACTACACCAGAGACGGACGAACAAAACCATAGTTCGAGAAACAAAAAGAGAGCCCGAGGAACAAAACCGGAGCCAAAGGAAGAAAACCAGAGCCCGAGGAACAAAACCAGAGCCCGAGGAAAAAAACGAGAGCCCGAGGAACAAAAGGAGGGCCCGAGGAAAAAAACCAGAGCCCGTGGAACTAAACCAGAGACCGACGAAACAAACCAGGGCCCGAGGAAACAAACCCGGGCCCGAGGAACAAAACCAGGTCCTGAAGAAACGAACCAGAGCCCGAGGAAGAAAACCAGAGCCCAGGGAAAAAAACCGGCCCTCGAGGAACAAAACCAGGACCCAAGGAACAAAACCAGAGCCTGAGGAAGAAAA